>NW_020290640.1:280908-352653 GCF_003184585.1 Aspergillus saccharolyticus JOP 1030-1 | reverse complement strand
CCAGGGCAAATATGAAGAGGCAGAAGCCATGCACCGACGAGCATTACAAGGCCGAGAGAAGGTGCTGGGCCTTGCGCATCCGAACACACTCAACAGCGTCAACAACCTTGGTCTAGTTCTTTCCAACCAGGGCAAATATCAAGAAGCAGAAGCCATGCACCGACGAGATTTACAAGGGTCTGAGCAGGTGCTGGGGCCCGAGCATCCAGACACACTCATCAGCGTCAAAAACCTCAATCCTGTTATTAGACAACAAAAAACATATGAAGAGGACGCTGCGCACTGATAGCAATTCGAGAATTAATATCTATCGATAAATATGACTCCTCCCTTTCGCACTGGTTTTCCGTTCGCATAGACTACGTGTCTTCGGCTAATTACCCTCTCTTGCTTTTAATACACATACATATTTTCAGGGACAACTATTATTTCTCATTTTCTACCCAACATCGTACCATACGTATGCACTCATTTGGTAAAGACAAGTTTTTCGTATTACTTTCTCCTGCTAAATGAAAATTACTAGCCTGACAGACGGCCTCCCGCTAGCGTTCCCGGTTTGGGACCATTAACAAAGAAGAACAGTGTTCGCAGCGGAAGCTGATCTCGCTAGGTTGTGTACAAGAAGGTAAAAGACAACGAAAGTGAATCTGAACTGTATATCGATTGTGACTGATCATGTGTTTGGTGCCTGAAACCGGCCGTTCTAATGCCCCAGCACGTATGTATTATCGTTACTGCATCTGTGAGGCGGGCTGATAATACCTGTAGAATGGACCTTCAAACTGCGCGTAGACGGCAAGTGTATTTTGGAGCTCTCACTAGATCACGTTGATAATAGGTTTAGGGACACTGAATTTCATGCTATGAGGCAGATGGTTGTAAGCTTATTGTAAAATGAAAGAGATCAGAAGCTTAGAACCGCTGTTCAAGCTGGCAAAGATAATGGGTAGTCAAACGTGATCTTTTTGAGTCCTTCGATAATATCGCGTCGTGTATCGGTCGAATTTGTATTGTTATAGATCTGTAAGGCATCGGCGAAAAGCTCCGGATGGTCTTGTGCGTACTCCTGGGCATCCGACATGATCATATCGTAGACAGTGATGTTCCATTCGGAATAGACACCATCCACTGCCTGTCCCGCTATATTGTATCGAGCAAATATCGCATCACCATATCGCTTCTCTAAGACAGCAGTGCAATACTCGGTAGCCCACGGTTCCACCAAGTTGAGACGCGCGGTTCGGTTGCGGACCGCAGAGACTCGTAGGTCAAGGAACAACTGCTCGGGAATAGAATCCACGATAGCCTCCATGGTGAATGCGAATACTCGAGCCGAGCAGACTGAAGAGTAACATGGAGTAAAAAGAATATGAGATGATGATTCTGAAAAACAAAAAAGCCCGAAAGGTAGAGTATCATTAAACTGAGACCTGAAGCTTGTTTGTTGTTGCCTAATGTGGGTCTGGGATCGCCCCAACCAATCAGCTTATCACAATGACCTAGAAATACAATCTTTCAGTACGCAGTAAGCTGGTCGGAGAATGCAGTTGCTAATTGCTGATTATATCAGCACCGATTTGAGCACTCATGACTCTATCATGAGAAGCACATGACTCTGCTTTTGACACACGCAGCCTGATTAAGATTTAATGGACTTGAAATGCCGAAATAAGATATACGTGTCATGAAGATATCCCCAATAGGACTTACGTCATAATTTTACTTCATAGACCGAATTCTAATACTCCATATCTCATGTCATGAACAGTGGACCATTGAAAACATTTTGTATGGGGAAAGGGAGCATGTTTTTTCATGTTTATCCAGCAAATATGTTGCTTAAGTAGGACAATTCTTACCTCTTGTGATGTGGGGATGATTGAACGAGAGAGACTTTCAGGCCTGGCAAAGCTGCCCCGTCTGCGAAGAGCAAAGAGAACATTGGCAGATTGAGAACGCTTCCGTGACAGCTAGATATGTAAACTGCAAAGGTACCCAGAACTCTCGCTGAAATTTTTGTCATACCAAGCGCATGTGTCTTGTATATGCACAAAGTCTCCTCCTGTCGGTAAAGTTTGGCACAATGGTTGATTTCAGCTAGAAGACCTTACTACACAAATCGCGGATTACAGATCACTTAGGATTCAACAATTAAACGATGAAGAACTTTTTCATTTCCGTACCATAGACATCCTGTATGATGAGCAGTGTCTCCTGAGCCCATGAGGGCAGGTTTCATACAAATAGCCGAGAATCGAAGTTTTGCGGCGCTCAGAAAACACAAATTAGATGATCACGTATTAGATAGAATCACGTTTTCAATCACATCACGAGCAGCCAGTGGTTTTACTGCTAAAGCATATTTTCGGTGACTGGTATTTTGCGGCGAATAACCTGATACCTTGATCTCTGACGTCGCACGACGACAATCGTCGTATATAAGCTCAGCAACCGAATGAATTGCATATTGGCTTGAGTCAGGCCGACCTTTCAAGGGGCCTATCCGAAGATTGCAATCACGATATGAGTCCACATCCCTATCAGAGCCATAATAACGCGTGGTACTTTCCCCCATTTATTCAAGTATACTGTAGTAATCTGATGCTTTTGCAAGAAATTCTGTACTGTAGGAGATGCCCCAAGTTGTTCTTACTGCAAGATTTCCGGTTTTGATTGTATTTAGTCCTTCAATAATATCGCGTCGTGTATCAGTCAAATTTGTATTGTTATAAAGCTATAAGGCATCGGTGAAAAGCTCCGGATAGTCTTATGCGTATTCCTAGGCATCTAATATAATCACATTGTACACAGTAATGTTCTGTTTAGTATAGATACTATCCACTGCCTGTCCCGCTATATCATATTGAGCAAATATCGTATTACTATATCACTTCTCTAAGATAGTAGTATGATACTTAGTAGCCCACGGTTCCATCAAGTTGATACACGCGGTTCGATTGTGGACTATAGAGACTTGTAGATTAAGAAATAACTACTTAGAGATAGAGTCTTTGTCATGGGTAATCCCCGTAGCTGTGGCGAATCGCCTGTGGTTTGGCCACATACCCCTCATGTACTGGTCGTGAGGTCATCGATGGCGAACCCGCACCTTCCCGACACCTATAAGGTGCTGCTTCCTCTGCAGGAGGCTACTGATCCCCCAAGGATCAGTCTATTTCGTGGATATAGCCTTTGTCTTTACTAGACGAATCCATAGTGTTTAGTGGTTGATTCCTTACCTAGTCGACAGGCCTTCTACCCTGACAAGTAGATCCTATCACAGTCTTCAACAGCCTTCATGATAAATCCCAGAAGAACTGAAAATAAATATAGAAGCTAATACTACATTATAATAATAGAATAAAGTGATTTATAAGATTGATTCTTAGTATACTAGAATCAGAATATATTGTGACCGCCGCCTCCACGGCTTGGTGTATTGAGGCCTCCGCGCCTTCCTGTATCGCCTGCATCGATGGCGTAGGATACTTAACCTTCCGGCCTCCCAGGCCCTGCATTGGATGAACAACTTCCTCATGATCACCTTCTCGCATATAGCGATTTACCACAGTTGGTAGCATGTCCTATACGTGCTCTTGACTGCCTCATTCTACGGTATATCCGAGGATCGTCTTTCCTTCTTTCTGACGTTTGTGTCCTACACGTCTCCCCGCTTCGTGATATACGAAAGCACGTCAAGACGCGTCGTTCTTGGGCCTCATCCAGGGAACCGGTCGCTCGCCTCCTCTCCCCCTTGCTCGCCTCGTCGAACGTCCCAGCAGACGGTTGTTACGGTGCCTTCCGTTTTTGCAACTGCTGCGACGCCTCCTTCCTCGTTGAGAACGAAGAGTTGGTTCTAGACAGTTCTGACTTCCTTCCTTGTCATCTTGGCTACAAAACGAAACTTTCGCCCACCACGGAGACGCTCTGAACTTCATCTTTTCGTCATTCCTGTGTCTTTTGAACCTCATTTTTTCGTCACTCCTGAACTCTATACATTGCATATGACGGCCGTTCGGTCGTTTGATCCGTATGTCGTCAAGACTTCGCAAGAGGAAGCAGCGTTGTCTTATTGACTATACTGAACCGTCGTCCCCGCCTACGGACGACCCCCTCGATCCTTCAAAAACGCCTCAGACAAGTACTGAGCAAACTACCGAACCGTCGATATCGAAGCCGCTTTCAAGCAAGCGAGAGCGTCTTGCGGAGTTAGCCCACCAGCTGTGGAACTTTTGGCTGTACGCACAGTGTGACTTCGTACACCAACTCGACAACGACACCCTACAGCGTGCCGAATACGTGCAGCTATATACACCCAATCCGCTTCAAAATCGTGATTCCAGTGGCCACCGGACTGGTCTATAAACCGTCCGTCTTTGAACAAGGCTGTCTCTGAGTTCCTGCGTCTTGCGTATCGTGTGTCGGATCTGCCTGGCTATCGTACATGGCGAGACAAGCACGAGTTGGATATCAGTTTCAGAACCGAAGCATCAAATCCTCTAGGACGAACGCGTGCCTTGTCGGTCACGAGTGCGGTGTCGGTTACCGACCTGGGACGCCCTGTCACCCCTGAGGTGCCTGGCCAATTCGACTCACCTGATCCTGCACGTACGTTGCCTACCACGCCTCTGACGACGGTACGCCGTCAGCGCACGGAAATTCGTGACACCGCCATACCCAGTATATCCGGAATGACGAACACGGAGCAAATCGACCCTGGTGAAGGGCCGTCTAGTGGGCCAGCTGTTCAAGCATCGGGCAGTTCGACAAATCCCGTCATTGTCACCGATCCCCAAACGCCTCGTCAAAACCCTTCGAAGGAAGACCTTCGTGCTTTGATTGTTGCGCTACGAGCTGAGATTCGTGTCACTAGCAGGAACGTTGATACGCGTTTCGAAGATGTCAATAGACGTCTAGACGCGGAGAATGCAAGACGTCGAAACGACGAAGCCCCTAGACGTGTTGAAGAACACTTTGATCTCCACAATGATGCCGCCAATCCCCCAAATCCACTTCCACCTCAAGATGCGAGACGTCTAGAGGCTGATGAAAGACGTTGAGGAGCTGAAGAAGCAATACGTCGAGGCGCCGAAGACGAGAGACGCTCGATACGTCGAGATGTCGATAGCGAAAGACGTTCGGAATGTCGGGATCTTAATAACGATAGACGTTCCGAAAGACGTCGTCAACGTCGATTTGGTGACGACCCCAGTGACCCCAGTTCGAGTGACGGAGACGATGATGACGATCCCACTCCACCTCCTCCGGATGACCGACGTCGTCATGGTCGAGACAGAGACCTTCTTGACCCTGAGTATGATGACGAACGTAATGGCCGAGGTCCTATACCCGACTTTCCTGAGCGTTCGTATCAGTGGAAAACCGATGAGATTGGCTATTTCTGGCCCGACTGTCCCTCCGACAATCTGATAGCTGGTTGCTACAAAGACCCGAATGGTCAAAAGACGTATTATCAGGATACGCATCTGTTTATCGACCATCTTCGTGACATCATTGATTACAAAGGTGAAGCCACGGTCAAGGCGAACATTCAGACGTGCCTTGTCGGTGCCGCGTTGCAGTGGTATCGGTCTGAAGTCACTGATCGCGAAAAGCGCTTGATACGTGCTCTCAGTCTTGAAAATGGTTGGTTCCGCGAGTTACTACGTCGATTCCGTCCCAATGTGCATGACGCTGTTCGCCGTCTTAACAGCATCGCGTATTCATACGAGATGTTCGTGCCAACCGATCGGTCAGTACTTTCGCCCAAGAGATCTTGCTACACGCGCGGTCTGCCCGTATCAACGACACATACAATCAGCTGTGTACGATATGGGAGCATCTTGACCCTGACCTGCGGGATGACATACCCGAGCCCGAGGAGCATACTACATTATCGACCTTCCTGCAACGCCTAGAGCGTCAGATGTTCCAGTGGCAAGACAAAGTCGCTAAACGCGATAGCCGCAGAAAGGATCGTGATAGGCGTCGGGACGATAGGCGCAATGACAAGAAGAAGGACCGTCGAGATGACGAGAAACGGCTTGATCGCTACGATCGAAAAGGTAGAGATAGTCGGCCGCAATACGGCTGGAATTCCCATTCCTGGACCCCCCGCAATGGATACGGACAGACGAACGCACCCCGCGCGTCTGACAGACCTTCCGGTGCATTGTATGCCGCGAACACCGCTAACCAGTATTCCAGGCCATGGCATTCTCAAGGCCAGCAGCAAACTTCGCGTCAGTCGCTGCCGCCCCAGCATCAATCGTACCCTCAGCGACAACCCGCTAAGGAACTTCATCCCGATGGGGGTAGGACCGAGATGACTCAACGTCAATCCTGGAATCATCCATTCTGGAACAGCAATAATCGTCAGTCGTGGAACCGTCAAGATGGTAGACCGTTCCAGCGTGCGTACGGTGTCGACGTCGCTCCTGACGATCAGACGCAGCCGCCGCCGGCAGACCTGCCATTCGTGCCTCACGAATCCTACCAGGCTGAGCATACTCCTCCTTACGATCCGTCTTACGATCATCCATATTTCGACCATCCTCCGCATGGCGGTCAAGCGTATATCGCCCAAGGCGATTCCAGTTCGTCTCCCAGCTCCGAAACAGACACCGACGGAGACGCATGGCTGGTAAACCTCGAAGACGCGTCCCAGACACAAGCTCCGATTGTAGTACACTGTAATAATTGCGGAATCGGTTTCACATCAAACAACCGACTGCATGGACATCTCCCCTGCAGGAATGCCCCGCGTCTGATTGCTCCGGTCATATCGTCGCCAGCATCTTCCGATATCATCGAGTCCACTCGATTCTCGTTGGAAGAAGCACTCAGTCCCGAATACCTAGCGTCTCTGCGTGACTCCCGTCCTGCAACTGCCAGTGTTGGAATCAATTGCACTGACCTACTACGCGACATATGTATCGACTCTGGCTGTTCAGCTACTATTATCAGTGTCGCCAAACTGACTGCTGTCGACACTTGGTCATCGTGTGAGACGCTGAGCGTCAAAGGCCTCGGTTCCAACCACCGTACGGCGAAGTACGCGGTGTTCCAAGTGAATTTCCCTCGCTTGAATCCTCGACCGGGCCGGGCATGCGTTCCGATCTGCTTATCGGGAACGACGTTATGACTCGTGAGGGCATTATTCCTGACGTGGAACGCGGTATATGTGTAATACGCTCAAGTCAAAATCGTGTCCGCGATCCGATGCAAAGCCACAGACCGTGTCAAGGCCTATGTGGTATCCCAAAAGCGTATAGTTGTACCACCGCACTCGAAGATTCGCGTCCCTGTCAAGGTCAAGACACCTGAGACTCTCCCCGAGCGGGATTACATCTCTAGTCCTATAGCCGCTGCGTCTACTGGCAATGCCGTGCTGTACGCACATTTGGTGGATCATGAATTCTCCTTCGTCGAGGCATCTAATGAGACGTCCGAACCTGTTATCCTAGCTCGTCACGCTCGCTTAGGCACCTTGTCCGACAGTGAACTTGTCACCGCGTATCGTGTCAGCCATGATTATGCTGAATACGCCCGTGTCTATCAAGACGTCGATGTCGAGACACCGAGCTGCAATACAGTTGTCGACTCAGTCGACCACGAGTACCGCCGCTGCGTGTCCAAAGATTTGGCCGACGCATACGCTATGGCTGTTGAGACCGCTACACCGGAAGACGAGAAACGAAGGAAGTGAATACCGAAATATCGAAAGACGTCCATCGGTCTAGCATTTTCGCTGCCCCCAACACCGACAACGTCACCGTCTTGCCGAACGGAGTGACCATATACAACTGCGGCGAGAATGCCGTTGAGCGATTGACCAAAGTCGTCAATAGCTACGATATTTGGGCACTTCCTGACGGGAGCAATGTCGGATTAGTCGATATACACGAAGAACAGTGGATGCAAGTGCCTCTACGTGACGGATGGGAAGACCGAATTCCCAAAGCCCGTGTCTACCGCGTGAGCCCTTGAGACAGAAAGATGATTGAAGTTATGTTTGAACCCCTACAAAAGCAAGGCAAGCTGGAATTCACCAAATCCCACACGCCGCCCGGCTAACCTGTCTTCGTCGTTTGGAAAAACGTCTGGACCGAAGACGGCAAGCACGAACGTAAGGGTCGTGTGGTGATCGACCTCAGAGGCGCCAATGCCGAAGCTATTCGAGACGTCTATCCTGTCCCCCGTCAAGAGGACATGTTCGAGCTTGTTCGTCGCTGTCGATACATCACCGTTGTCGACGCCACCAAGATGTTTTATCAGTGGCCCGTACGACGTGATCATCGAAACCGTCTTGCTGTCCTAAGTCATCGAGGACAAGAGATCTTTAATGTCGCTATTATGGGATATCTCAATAGCGTTCCACATGTTCAGCGCAATATGGATTTGCTTCTGAACGACCTCGCCTTTGCAAAAACGTATGTGGACAACTTCGTCATCGGCTCCGAGACGTTCAACGGCATTGTCGATAATGGAGAGTAGGAAAAAGACAAAATCGATCCCAACGGTCATTTGCACCACCTGCATGAGGTCTTCGGACGTATGGAATCGATCAACCTGAAAATCGAGCCAAGGAAGGCATTTATTGCGTTCCCGTCGGCGAAAGTGCTTGGTCTACGAGTCGACGCCCTCGGGCTTGTCACGCCTGAGTCGAAGCTTACCGCACTGCGTGCTCTGTCGTTCCCTCGTACCCTTGCTGAGTTGGAACACTACCTCGGCTTGGCGGGCTGCTTTCGACATCGGATATGTCGATACGCGCAGAAAATCGCTCCACTCCAACAGCGGAAGACGGTCTTGTTGAAAGGTGGTCCTACCAAGGAACGTCCTAGATAGGATTATTCGGCTCGTATGCCGGTCGAGCCTACCAAAGACAAACTTGACGCCTTTGAAGCACTCCAACATGACCTCACCAATCCTTGCATACTCTCTCATTTCGATCCTGACGATCAGTTATATATCGACCTCGACGCGTCGAAAAGAGGCTATGGCGTCATGGCATACCACGCCCCTGAGCACCTAATCGCCCCCGGTGAGAAACCGACTCCGCTTCCTCACACTAAGGTACAGCCGGTTCTATTCATGAGTCGCCTTCTACGCCCCGCGGAGACTCGCTACTGGCCTACCGAGATGGAAGTCGCCTGTCTTGTGTGGACGATCCACAAGCTGCGCCATATGATTGAGTCCGCGTCCAAGCCACCCATCGTCTTTACCGACCATGCGTCTACTGTCGGCATCTGTACTCACAACACCGCGTCTCTGCATACCACCGTCGCGGTCGAGAAATTGAATCTGCGTCTTGTTCGTGCCTCACAATACGTGCAGCAGTTTGCTCTCCGTATCTGCCACAGGCCGGGTGTCACGAATATCGTGGCAGACGCTCTGTCTCGTCTTCCCCGGAAGGGAGGTGACCCCCTGCCTCATGACGTCGACCTGGACAACTACGCAGAAGACGCGTTCGTCCTCAACATCGAAGACGGGATGTCTATCGACGAAGACGCTGAGACATTTAACCCGGTCGAAGCGTTTACGACGCACATGTTCGAACGTTCATTCGCCACGTCCTTGCATATGTCTGACGAGTTCAAGGACCGAGTAAGACGAGGATATGCGTCGGATCCTCGCGCATCCGAGATCCTGAACGTCCTCCGCAGCAATACCGAAGCAGCGAATCCCGCCGTTCTCCCTTACGTCGAATATGATGGTCTCCTATACATGCTCAAATACGGCGTGCATCGAGATAGCGAAGACGAAGACACTGTGTTAAGCGAGGAGCCATGGCTATACCTGCCACGCAGTCTCGCCCAAGACGTCTTCCACATGGTGCACAACGACCGATGCCACCAAGGCCTGCAGAAGTGTCTTGACGCCTTGGAAGGATTGACGTTCTACCGTTGTCGACGTCTTCAACGTGACTATATACAGTACTGCCCTGATTGTCGTTTACATCGAGTCCCCAAACACAAGCCGTATGGCGATTTGCAGCCTATCGTCTCGCCCCCTATACCATTTCACACCGTTACTCTTGATTTCATCACCGACCTTCCTGTGTAACGGATTCAACCAGTTGCTTGTCCTAATGGACAAATTCACTAAAAGAGTGGGGTGTATCCCAGGCAAGGCCGACTGGAAGGCGCTTGAATGGGGAAGAACAATCCTAGCGTACCTGCAAGCCCACGACTGGGGCGTGCTGCGCGTGTGGATTTCTGACCGAGACCGACGTTTTGTTGCTGACGTGTCTCGTGGTCTTTTCAACGGCTTGAAGTGTCAATGGCTATTCAGTACCGCTCACCATCCCCAGACAGACGGTAGTTCGGAGCGTACGATTCAGTCCCTGGAAGTTATGCTGCGGCATACCACCACCAAGGGGCTGTCCTGGGTTTCGCAGTTGCCGAACCTCATCGCGTCCTTTAATGGATCCGTCCATTCCTCAACAGGTCGTACGCCACATGAAGTCATGTATGGCATGAAGCTCAATCAGCCGCTCGGTTTGCTGAAGTCGCTTACGCCGACACGAACATACCAAGACTTTGTGTCTGCACGTTTTGATGCCGAAGATGCCATCAAATACGCCGCAGTCCATATGAAGCGTGAGTACGACGCCAGGCACAAACCCATGCAGTTCGACGTGGGCGACAAGGTGTATTTGAGATTGCACAAGGGATACAATGTGCCTGCAGCTAGGGACGTCCCACGCAAGCTGGGATATCAGTTCTCCGGCCCTTTCGATGTTCTCGAACGCGTCGGACGCCACGCATACCGTCTCAAGTTACCGGACACGTTCAAAATCCACCCCGTCATATCAGTGTCGCAGCTTGAACCCGCACCTCGAGGAGTCGACCCGTTTGGCCGCCAGCCACTTGAACCACCCGCGGTCGACGAAGCCGAAGACCAGTGGGAAGTCGAACGCATTCTTAATAAACGCGTACTGTAGTGAATCGCCTAAGGCGATAACCTCCCGGCATGATGGCCGGTGGTTTTGCCAGATGGTTCCGCCTTTGGCGGATATCTCGTGGTTCCGCCCCGTTGATTCTAAAGACAGCTTCATCATCAATCGATTCAATCATGAGAACCCCTCGTCATTCATGACACGTACGTCGACATGGAGGTGGTCCTATGCACGCCGAGTACTTGGTCCGTTGGCTCGGCTACAGTCCAGAACATGATCAGTGGATATGTGAATACAATCTCAACTCACCCGACCTTGTCCGTGTCTTCGAAGAGGGTTTCGACTGACTATTCGTCTTTTCATCATTTCCATATTCTTATCAGTTCCATCGGTTGTAACTTCGATATACCTATATTGTCTTCATGTATTCCCGTCTATATGTATATAGCATCGAGGACGATCCGTCTTTCTTTGGCGAGGGCAACTGTGACCGCCGCCTCCACGGCTTGGTGTATTGAGGCCTCCGCGCCTTCCTGTATCGCCTGCATCGATGGCGTAGGATACTTAACCTTCCGGCCTCCCAGGCCCTGCATTGAATGAACAACTTCCTCATGATCACCTTATCGCATATAGCGATTGATCACATATATAGTGTCTTCTACTGATTATATATAGACTTCTACTGTATACGCCTCTTCATGATCTTTAATATAGGAGTTAATAGAATCCTTAGAAAGTTTCTTAATAAATCCAATAGGTTGCTGGGGAATATACAAAAATTTGTTTAAAAGTCCATAGGTCTGAGTTATAAGTGGGATGGTGGCCTATATAAGACGGCTTATACAGAGAAATATAGTTAAATTAGGGATTATTATACTAATAGAAAGGATCGGGATATTCCCACAGTTTAGGAAGTGTAGGGTCCGTCATTGCAGCATATATACTACGGGTATTAGTTTTGCCTGGTTGATTATTTTGATCACAACGACGATCTTGTCATGGATAACCGCCGTGACCCTGTCGGCTCGCCGTCGGTCCACCCACGTATCATTGATGCAATAGTCGTGACGTTAATGACCTGAAATCTACCTGTATCTATGAGAATAGGAACTGCTATTATTCTATACCTAACTGATCTACTTTATCTTTAACAGGCCTCTCTACTATAGTATACACAGATGGAAGTGGTTTCAATGGGGGGATCGGGGGTGCAGCGGTAAGCGCCCGGGGGGGCTACGAGCAGATGAGCCATCTAGGAACCGAGTAAGATTCAACAGTCTATGCAAGGGATTTACGGAAGATTGCACTGGTCCTGGCAGCGAAGATGACCCAGCTTGATCCTATCCATCTCTTCAGTGATTCACAGGCCGCACTTAGAGCCGTGGACAATCCAGGCCGCCCGTCGGGGCAGTTCATTATACGGTGGATCTACGAACAGGCCCACCAACTGGCGAGACCTATACAGCTTCATTGGGTGCTCGCGCACTTGGGGTGCCCGGGAATGAGAGGGCCGACGAGGCGGCCAAGCGAGCTGCCTGCAGTGGTGGGGATGAGGTTGGATTAAGCTCAGGGGGTGAGGTTAAATTAGGCTCAGAGGGTGAAGTCGGATCAACCTCAGCGGGGCTGCTAAGCGAGCCCGCAAGCGAGCTTACGGAATTTTGGCCTGTATAATGCGTTACCCAAGGCATACGGAGCGGTGATTATACAGCTACGAACTGAAAGGATTGGGCTTGCCCGCTTCCTTTGGGAAATCAAAGCCCACGAGACAGGTAGATGCATGTGCGGGCGGTTACAGACAACAAAGCATATTCTGCTTGAATGCACGTGGATTGCAGCGGACCGACAAGCCATGTTCACACGGATATTGGCTGGGGGAACGGAGGGCCAGCACCTGCAGCGCGGGCAGCTGACTGACTATGATATACTGGTATCACACCCGCAGGCAACACGTTACGTTGCCGAATTCATAATCAAAACAGGCCTACTGGGGCAATTCAACCACGTATGAGCGGCTGATGCCGGGGACAGTGAGGAAGGAATAGGCCTACGGGCAATGGGAATAGGCGCTGAAGACGATGTGTAATTGGAACAACCAGCCCGTTGGTCATGGGAAGGGTGCAGACTATACACAGTACACAGAAGGAACAAGAACAGCCGGACAACCGCTGTTCTGTAGTGGGAATGCGTTGATTCATATTTTTGAGGGTTTAGGCGTACTGGACAATTCTTGGGCTGCAAGGAAGCACCTTCATAGCTAGCCGCAATAGGCGGGCTCGGGGGGCCCCAGGGGCCCCCCGAGGTCAATAGAATTTGAATTGAATAGAATTGATATGTCTTGCTATCATGAACTGGGCTACGCCTCTCCCTCTCACAGTTGAAGCACAGACAATGCGCCTAACCTATGCTTGCAAGGCTAATGGCATGCATGCATGCGTGAGTCTTCTGAGACAAAACAAAAAGAGAACTCTGTAAGGCGAACCTTCGGAACAAGTTTTGCATCATCCGTGAATCGAACACGGGCCTCATCGATGGCAACGATGAATTCTACCACTAGACCAATGATGCTTATGTGATAAACTCTTCACATTTATCTAAATATCATGCAAAAACTGAGCCTGAATTGCTTGAGTACCGCTAAATCCACAAACACAGTGCGAAGTTCGCCAATTTTGAGCAATAAGTTTGAAGACCCGGGATTTCCAGCCATGATTTGTAAACCTGGTATGAATGTCGAACTATTAACTGTGCGTGGGCTTGCCGTTTGATCTGAACGGGAGTGACAGGGTGTATATTCTCGTATCCATGTACATGCCTCTCCCTCGATCCACCTTGATCCACCTTCATAAATCATCACACTGACAATCTCTGCTCGGCTTTAGGTTAAGGAATGTACCTTATGGAATTAGACCCTCAGGCCATCATCCTGAATGACTTCTAGGTCTTGGGATGGACAGGAAATGGTGCGCAGGCCCAACATAATTAACATACTAGATACTCATCTTCCACATCTGTATATCCCAAGATATCAAAAGACGGCCCGCCGTCCTCAGTACAACTCAAGGAACAACTCCCTCACCTCTCCCGGATCCAGCTTCGCCAGCGAAGCCACCTCGAACCGTTTTGTCTTGACATAAAGATCGATGATCGGCCGACCGAGGACCATCGCGAGCTCTCCTGCATCCGCTTCCAGCACGTCCAATGCCTCATCCAGCGTCTTTGGCAGTGGTTCCCCTTGCGCCGCGGTCGCATTTGCCGGATCTCCCAGATCCGGCCACACCAACGGCTCCTGACTGTTCAATCCCATTAACCCCGCCCCGATGATCGCCGCCAATGTGAGATACATGTTGGCCATGGCATCGATGCATCGAATCTCCCAGCGACTCGGCTCGATCTTACGCACAGGAACCAGCCGACATTCGGTGCCCCAGCACACGGCATCTGCGCCACCCACGAACGGCTTAAGTCGCTCATATGACACATCCTGCGGGAGGCAAAAGCTGCACAGACTCGGTAGACGCTTCAGCATACCCGCCAGGAAAGAGGCCTCGAGCTGCGGGCTGGCTGGCTGGAGTGAAAGATGTGTGTGCTGGCCATTAGCCAGAGAGTCGCCTACAACGGGCTTCGGGGTCATGGTGACCGTACATCCAAGCGGTGTGAACGTGTCTTTCAAATAGCTGTGCACCAGGATGAGCTGGTCGACGGCCTGCATAGGCGGCTTTGGCCCCAGGGCAAACTCGTACTGACCCCGGACGCCTTCGGTGTGAATCGCTTGAATGTCGACCCCGCGTGCGTGCAGCTTCAAAACACACTGCTCAATGTGTTGGTAGCATGGGTCGCGCAGACCTCCCACAGAGAACAGCCCCCAGCCTCGGCTGTAGCGCTCCAGCTTACCGGTCGCAGGGTCTGGTTTCATGATCACGAATTCTACTTCGAAACCCACGAGGAATGACAGATTCCAGCGGGACTGTGCCTGCTCGAGCACTCGTGCAAGGGTGTGTCGTGGGCAGAGGGCTTGAGTCATTGGCTGCCCTGGGAGGGTGTAGTCCAGCGAACAGAGCACCTGCGCGCTGCCCGGTGCGACGGTGGGATGCAGCGTCGTCCAATCCGGCACAAGCCAGTATTGAGCATCCGTTGGGGTTCCGGGGATGAGGTGATTGTCGACGGAGCAGGTGAGCGCGAGGCCAGTCGCTTTCATTGGTTTGCCCTCGGTGAGTTGTGCTATTGCGGTGTCAAGGAGTACTACACGGGCGCGAAGGACTCCAGAGTAGTCCTGCCATTGGAATCGCAGGAATTGAATGTCGGGGTATTGCTGTCGAATTTGAATGAGAACCTCGACTCCTGTTGAGGGGGCTGTTTCCGCCGCCGCTGACGGGGTAGTGAGTGATCGCGTCAAGAAATTCATTGCGCTTATGTTCAGGCCTAATTGTGGAAAATGTGGAAGATGAGGATCCTTGTCAGCGGACCATTTGGGTTTATAATAGGATCATGGATGGTTTAGTGATTGTTGCTGCAGACACGGACCCCTTTTGCTGCAGATCGGAAGCTGGCTGCTGAGCCGCCCTCATTGCAGTCTGCCCTCTGTGCACTGCGCAAGTCTTGTTGACGATCGGATGCCGTCAAGCGCCATTGCGATCGATCCACTAGTGGGTCCCTTAGCGGTAACAATCGGAAGATTTCTGTCACAGATTGTGACAGGGTGTCAGAGATAATCGTGAACTATTGTCTTGGCTGCATGGTGGCTTGACGATCGTCCGGTGCATTGCCCATTTCCGTCTAGGATTGTTACCCTAACTTTCCTGCCTGAGGTCCCCGAGACTGGCCCGACTCGGTGTTTCGAGCGCAGTGATAATAGGACGCCACTCCGTCTGTGCTCAGCTTGGGCGTTTCTAGTTCATTCCCACCATCATGGCGCATGAACAGACTCCGTTGCTGGGCGAAGGCGACCGTCGGCCGTCTAGCAAGGCCGATATCAGTAAGATCCTAGCTGGTTTAGTTGGTGAGTTAACAGGTTGACTTTGCATCCGGAATGAGAAGAAATGATTGAGGAAAGCAGGTGTCTTTCTTGCAAGCGCAGACAAGTCGATTTTGCTAGCGACTCAAGGAGAGATCGCATCCTCGCTGCACTCTCCGGCCAGTGCATCGCTGCTTCTGGTAATTTACAATGTGGGATTTTGCATCGCGCTGCCTGTGGTCAGTTCACTGTGGAC
Organism: Aspergillus saccharolyticus JOP 1030-1; assembly: GCF_003184585.1. Classification (NCBI taxonomy): domain Eukaryota; kingdom Fungi; phylum Ascomycota; class Eurotiomycetes; order Eurotiales; family Aspergillaceae; genus Aspergillus; species Aspergillus saccharolyticus. The sequence continues at coordinate 336,543 of NW_020290640.1, read as the reverse complement.
TCGTCGTTCAGCAGAACGTTAATGGTTGAGAATGATCTAGTATGGCTTTCTGAGCGATATTTACGGCTGTCGCCAATTCCTCCTGTCGGCGTATGGCCTGTTCGCGGTCGGATGCTTGATCTCGTGAGTGGCCTGAAGGCTGAGGTTGCTGCCTATATTAATGTCTGTCAACAGTGGCATCGCCGAAACATTATGGCCTTTTGTGCTTGGTCGCTTGATCTCTGGGATGGGCGGTGCTGGCATGACCGATTTACTTTCGGTCCTGGTGAACGGTCTTACCTACAGACCTGCGGAGTATGATTGCAATGCTAACTCCAAGCTAGAAATGTTTGACATCACCCAAGTTGCATCGGTGCGAAGCTACATCATCGCAGCTGGCATCGTGGGGCAGGGCTGCGGAGGACCTTTGGGTGCACTAGTCGCCGACATGGTCGGTTGGAGATGGTAGGGGCCCGGCCTGGGGGTGAAAGTAATTTCAGATACTGACACGGAGGTTAGGTCTTTGATCGGGCAAACTCCCATTGCGGTGTTGTGTTTAGCTCTCGCACAGTGGCAATTCTCAGCCTCCCCGACGATTGAGAGTCGCTCCAACAAAGGGTTGAGCCTATGGAACTTTGATTATTTTGGCGTTGCCAGCTTCTTCATCCTGGTCACATCTTTCATTCTAGCGACCACGGAGGGGGGTATTTCATATCTCACATCGCAGACGCCAGCCCTGCTCGCTGTTTCGAGCGCGTTTCTTGTGATATTCGTCCTTATTGAGCGATTTGGGACTCGATATCCGATTATACCGCCTTCTGTGGTGTGCTCGCCCGGACTGTCCGGCATATTCTGTGGCCAGATTGTCTACTTTGCCACCGTCACCACTGTAAATTCACGCTAGCAGTCATCTTCTAGACCTCTCTGACTACTGGCAACAGATTTTGAATAACCTACCGCCTTATTTCTATCGAATTGACCATCTATCCAACTCCGCCATTGCCATACGCATCTGGCCCGCTGCCCTGGGTCTAATTTCAGGATCGATCGTTGCCGGCAAAACATTGAGCAGGTGAGGTCACCAATGTCCTCGCAACAGAACATGTCTAACGCTGGTCGCAGAGATCTACAGCCTCGCAAAATCTCTCTCATCGCCATCGGCATCACTACCCTATCACTGACGCTCATGGTCATCCGCTGGCTCCACGGCATCCGCCCATTGGAAGTCCTCTATTGCTTTCCCTGGGGCGTCGGCGGCGGCATTCTGCTCTCGGCACAATTTATCGATTTGACCATTCGTGCGCCTACCGAGCAGCTTGCCAGTGCTATCGCGGTGTATCATCTCTCGCAGCAGGTGGGCCAGATCGTGGGAACGAGTGTCAGCGCGGCCGCGCTGCAGCAGCTGTTCCGCTTGCGCGTAAATGCGGGACTGGGAGACATGCCAGGAAAGCGGGAGGTAATTGAGCTCCTCCCATTAGAACTCTTGTCAAGCTGCTAATATTGAGACCTGGGCCGGCTAGTTGATCGATCACATCGTGCATGACTATAACTTCACCACCACCTTGCCGTCAACCATTCAGACTGTGGTGCAGAAGGGGTATATCGAGGCTTATCGATTAGTTCCGGGTATGTCTGTCCCCACCTCATTCATTCGCAATGACGTTCTGACGAATCGGAATAGCATCGGCTCTAGTCCTCTCCGTGATTGTTGGGGGAATTGTGCTTTTCCCGAAGGAGGAAAAGGTCGAACTGTGAAACTTTACATTCCCGATGAATACTTTCTCGAGGCCTATACAATACAATTGACCTAGGTATAATGATCATAGAGGGTGGACAAAAACTTGGAACACGATCCTTAATCTCGCAAACTCTTGGCGCATTGTTGCAGACTCTTCACCGCTCTCTAGCGCATTCCAGTCCAGCCAAGCTAATCTGCGATAAGGATAGATCGGCCACTGCTGGACCCCACTTGCAACGAACCATTGGAAAATCTGGATCTACCCGTGGGGAATGGCTTTTGTTCCATGGGTGGAATCTTGAAATTCTCTTGCTGTGATGCTTCTTCCAGAAAAAGGGGGTGACGTGGGATGTACGCAGTAGGCACAGTGGCACTGACACTGACACTGACACCGAAGCGATCAGCGATGCATGATGCAAGCCCAGCTAGCCCAGCTATTCTCCTCATACAGAGCCCTTCTAGCTGAGCTGAACTGCAAAGCTGACATCCATCACATACTTAAACCTTTGTGGCTCACTGTCACGTAACGATACGGCATCATACCCCTCTGTTCCTCCCCACCTCTCCCAAGAACGGGGGACGATACGCCTGCATGACACGGCAATCACGTCGGGACTTTCTTGCTTCGCTCTCGAAAATGCTTTTCTTGTTGGGCTGACAAGTCAAAAAGTTAGGTCTGGAGAATGTGTTTTGTGGCTTGGTGTAACAAACCTGTATCGAACTACCGCTTGATCGAGACAATTCGGGGATCCACTTGTTCAGCTCGGCTCGGGAGAATCGGACAGATCGGGTTGTCTAGAAGGACGATCTCGGGTGCTTTGTATAGTGTATTTTTGGAGTTTTCCATCTTGATTTGTAATGGGTGAGTATGAGGTTCGGTCTTGAATTGGATATGGTGTCCCAGGAATGGGCTGTGGAGGGAAGAAAAATGTACTATGCCGAATATTCTTTAGCTGAGTTTGTCTGAGGGGGAAGATGATGAGTATGATCCTCCTCCATCCTTGGAAATATTTGATGTTATACTCCGGAGCAAGACGTCAATCATTTTCTCCTCATGAGCAACCGGAAGTATACCCAAGAAAGACCTTGGATCGTCGCCCCACTCTCACTGACTACTCGTACTGACCTACTCCGTACTACGTACACAGAACTCACGATATGCACGGTACCGCAGATCGTTTTACTTTGAGGGCCTGAACTAGGCCAGATCCCCCCCCCACCGAAGATGCCAGGCAAAGCAATGCAGCTCGCCACATCTACATTTAGAGTCAATAGTGCCTTCTCGCCTGCCCCTCCAATGCCATGGAGAAATAATTGCACGTGGCTTAGGGGTGAGTGCCTGGATTCACCGGAATTCCACAGCAGCTAGCAGCTTGAGCATCCAAAGCAGAAGGAATTAGCAAAGCCTAGCTCTCACCCGTTAGTTGTGCGCCTTAAAGTATTCCCTTTCCCCGATCACAGCAACATCAACCCCATCTAATCTAGAGTTGGTTCACCTCCAGCTCCCTGCCTTATCTTTTGTACCCGTAAGAGGAAGAGAAGAATACCCGAACAAACAAAAAAAAATGGTTCAAGCAAGCGACCTCCGCGGTGCTCCGCTTCTCCATCGCTCCTCTTCCTCTTCCTCCTCCTCCTCCTCGCAACCATTCCCCTCCCTAGACGGCCAGTTCCAAGAAATCGTCCAAACCCACCCCGACACACTCGCCTTGGTCTGCTCGCATCAACCGCCGGACCTTTACAGCGCTAATGCCAACCAACCCACAAAAACCAGAGCAAACACAAACAGCCCACAATGCCTCCGCTGGACCTACCGCGACCTATCCGCGCGAGTCGACTGCTTCGCGACCGCCCTTCAAGCCCGCGGGATCGGCAAGGGCTCACTAATGATGCTCTTCACGGCTAATTCGGCCGAATACATCATTGCAACGTGGGCGGCGTATCGGATTGGCTGCGTGCATGTGCCGCTAAGTCCGAGGTGTTTGGGGCATAAGCGGGAGGCGGTGCATATGGTGAGCACGGCTGTTGAGGCGGTTGATCCCCAGGGGGTGGTGGTTATTGCTGGTGAGGGGCTGAGGGAGAGGGTCGGGGAGGTTATTGGGGAATGGAGGGGGGAGGAGTGGGTTTTGATTGCGGTTGGAGGGGGAGCGAATGATTGGGCTGGCTTTGATGAGGTTATGCGCTCTACATCTGATTCGATGAACACGAGGGACAAGGATGAGAACCAGACCGTGGAGTCATCCATCTTCTTCACTAGTGGCACCACCTCCCTGCCCAAAGGCTGCTTCGTGCAGGCCTCTGCCTTCCCGTCGACTGCCGCCAGCACCTGGCGTGCGAGTCTCCGGCACCCGATGCGGCCTGGTGATTGCGTTGCCGTTGTCCTGCCCAATAACCACGCCTTCGGCTACATGGTTCTCATGGCGGCGTTCCTCAATGGCGCCACCGTCGTGTTTCCCAGCGAGGGCTTTCAACCCGAGAAATTGGTCGAGACGATCACGCGCGAACGCTGCACCTTTACCGCGCTGGTGCCGACGATGTTGCATGCTCTGAGTGGCGTCGCCATCGCGCCGGCGCAGAGGCTCTCCTCCCTGAAGCGGATCGTGCTGGCTGGCGCGCCGCCAACGGAGGAAGTGCTGCGCATCTGTTTGGGCCACCTCGGCGCTCAGGCAGTGGAAAATTACTACGGGATGACCGAGGGGATCGCGGTTTCGACCGGTGCGGCCGAGAGCGTCGATGAGGTGATTCGTGGTCGCGATGTCTCCATTGGGTTACCGTTGCCGGGCGCCAGGGTGAGGATCTGTGCCAAGGGCAGCCGGGCTCCCGTGTCGATGGGCGCCGTTGGCGAGGTGCATTTCTCCGGGCCTACTTTGGTAAATGGATACATAGGGAACCGGGACGACGACAAGTTCTACACCGACGAGAACGGACAGAGGTGGTTCTGCACCGGCGATAAAGCCGTCGTCGGCGAGGATGGCCGGCTGTACCTGGTGGGCAGGTATAACGACACCATCATCCGAGGCGGCGAGAACATCGAGCCGTCGGCTATCGAGGCCGTGCTGGGCCAGACGGCCGAGCTCCATGTGCTAGAGCCGCAGATTGTGCGCGCGTCGGATGAGGTTGCTGGCGAGGTGCCGGTTGCTGTCATCCGACAGGATATCGATGAGGGCAGGGCCCGCCAGCTCAAGGACACCGTCCGGGCCAAGATGGGCGCCCTCTATGTCCCGGCAGGAGTGGTGGCGGTGTCAGCCCTGGGGTTGAGCGACTACCCTCGGACTCTCGCGGGGAAAGTCCAAAAATCGAAGTTGACGGAATTGGTGGGAGCGTACTGGACGGAGCGGAAGTCGCAAGCGCGCAATAGGTTGTATAGTCGAGCAATGCTGGAGACCAGGTTAAAACAAGCGTGGGCGCGAGCATCCGGGCTCAACGACGCGACGATGATTGACGTGAACGTCAATCTGGCCGCGTATGCCGATGTTCGTTTGCTCGACTCCGTCAAGAGCCAGTTGCGGAAGGACATTGCCAACAGGGTTTCGTTATCGGCTTGGATGGCTGCTGACACGATTGCCGAAGAGATGCAAGTGCTCGAGGACGCTCGGCACTTGGAGGCGACTCGCGTGAAATCGAACAGTGACCTAGAGCCCCTCAAGTCGCATTCCAACTCAAAGGTCATAGAATCATTATTGAGCGCGATTGCGTTCGCGAAGGGGGAGGATATCAACCCGGCCACGCGATTGATCGACTTGGGAATTGACTCCATCACATCGATTGCGCTCCTCAATCAGGTCCGACAAGAGACAAAAGTGTCACTTCCCTCGTCGCTCTTCTTCACACCACACACAATCAGCAAAATCATTGAGCGGTTGCAATCAATTACCAACCCCGCCGACCTGCTTGATTTTGACACCGCCGCGGAAGAGCCACCCCGCGAATGCTTCTTGACGCTCCTCCAAGGGACCCCCAAGCCGGGCGTGCCGTCCCTCTTCATGACACCCCCCGGATCGGGATACGCCTTCTCATACGAGCCACTGCCCAAATTCGCCAATGACTTGGCCGTCTACGCGCTAGGATCACCTTTCCTCATGTCCAAGTGCGACGCCGCCTGGACAGTCGAAGAGGCCGCCGCCATATACGTCAAGACCATCCGCAAACGGCAGCCGGAGGGACCGTATCTACTAGGTGGCTGGTCGATGGGCGCCATCATCGCCTACGAAGAGGCATACCAGCTCCGCCAACAGGGCCAATCAGTGCTAGGCATCATAAACCTGGACATGCCGCTGCCCCGCCCGGATCCGTGTGTCCTCGAGCCCTCGGTCAAACTGTTGGAGATCGTCGGCTTCTATCCCGCAATCCGTCGCGCTGGAAAACCGGACATGGAGATTCCTTCCTACCGGCGACAGCACAGTCTTGCCTCTGTTCGGGCCAAGCTGAAGTACTCGCCGCGTCCCATGCATACTGCCTCCACTGATAGAAGTCCGGTACGGATTTTCGTGATCTGGGCGGGACACGGTGATCCCGATCGACTGCCGTCAGTGCTTGTCGAAGCAGAGAGGATACTGCAGCAGTATGGACCAGAGACGCAGGAACGAACCAGCCAGGAATGGCTGCAAACGCCGCGGGAGTCGATGGGACCGGGAGGTTGGGCGGAAATGGTGGGCGAGCAGAATGTTGAGTGCCATGTAATTGACCATGCGCATCACGATACGCTCATGGATCCTGAGGTGGTAAGTTGTGTTCTTATTTATGTTTGCTGGAACTGCTTTCTAACGCTCTGCGCAGGTGGAATATACGGCGAGGTTGATGCAGGTGGCAATCGACAAGTGGTCACCATCGCAACAATGATCATGTGCAATGGTGTTTGCAGTTCAAGTTCACGAGATCACGTTCAAAAGTATGGTAATGGATGTTTCTGAATGTTCTTTTAGCGCGTGCCACGACGGGAAAGTTTTATCAACTTCCCGTAGCTTAATCAATGTTAGCGTGTTTGCGCATTCGCCACACACTGGACCATCTTAATCAATGCTCTTACAATAAGCATGTACTGTAAGCACTAGCCGGCGAGCCTCCTTATCAATGACTCAATGACCCTCTTACCAGACTCACATCGCATAACACACTCCACCTCAAATACCGTTTGTTTTTCTCTTCTTTTGTTCTTTCTTAAAGCATAAACTAAAGAAGTCTCTGCAAAGCCAGAAGGGGAAAAAATGAAGGCCACAACACCCACCTGTCACCTCACTCCGATCAATCTCCACGACCCCGCCGAGCATGCTGAGATGCAACGCCAACGCCGAATCTGCGGCTGGGACCACGAAGCCGAGACGATCGAGGGTTGGAAACTCAAACAAGACGAGGGACTTAAAAGCTTCTTCTGGATCTGTATCCCCGACCCCACGACCACTTCCACAACAATCCAGGCAGCGGTCACGATTCGCGCCGGCCACATCGCCCTCGACGCCTACAGCGACCCCCCCGACGAGGGTCTTGCCCGCGCCGACCGCTCTATTCTAACCATCCAAACCTTCTTCATCCTCCCCGAGTACCGCGCGATGGGGCTCGGTCGCCGCGCCATGGATCTCGTCGAGGAGCGCGCCGCGACCGTCGAGCAGCCCCACTGCCGGTCCCTGGCGCTCACGACGAAGAGCGAGCGGCACTATCTCGATGAGTCGCCTGAGGGGACCGGGGTGTGGGCGCGCACGGGCTCCCAGCCCCCGCTTCAGGGATGTAGTCAGTGGTGGTATGCGCGGCGCGGGTATGTGACTTGGAAGGAGGAGGCGAGGTGGTCGGAGGTGGGAGTGGATGGCTCGGAGGTAGTCTTTTATGCGGCGTTTATGCGGAAGGAGGTGAAGCCGCAGGGGGTGAAGCCAGAAGGTGTGTGAGTTAGTTTGGGCGGTTGTGCCGCCCGAGGGGGGAGGGGAAGGGGAGTGGAAGGCAACTTACGGTCATGAGGAAGTAATGAGGATTTATACCTGCCTGTAATTTGTTATTGTGTTGATTTCGGATGAGATCCTGTACTGTACGCTGCTTTAGATTGAGTGGTTGTTCTGCCGATGTTTGGAGCGGTGAGTCCCTGGGATGGATGGTCTACGGAATAGTGTTGAACGGAATCGACCGAGGCATCGGCCTGACGCATGTGAGCGATGCTGACTAAGGGAGCAAGGGGGAAGGAACTTCAACCCCTCCACGGAGGCCCTCAGGTATCTTAATCAACTAAGCAACCCAAGGAATCAATGGTGTTGACGCTGATATATGTATTCATACACACGCGGTAGCCTAAATTTAAGAAGTAGTCAGTCGCCACTGGGGCAGGGATGGATCATCTATCATACAACCCAGACTAACAACCGAAACAAGCATGAGACCAAGAGATGTGGCAGCTGGCATTCCCATCGAGACCGGTATAAGTTAGTGCAGCTGTTCCCTTCCACCTCAATTTCCCAAAGCGGCTGGTGACAGCTGCACCGCCCCTCTCGACCCTTGCTTGACGCACGAGTCCAAAAACAGTCCAAATCCCCCAGCAAGACGCAACCGGGACAGCATCTCCGACTCGCGTGTTATTCCACGCCGCGCGTTCCGGGCCGTTCAGTGGGTCTTATTCGGCGTTGTAGCCAGAATATCCCCGTGATGACGTCAAATAACTACTGGAGATAACTCACCATCACCTCAACCCATCCATGGGGCCCTCACGCACTACCTACGCTACTGATATACGTCATATGCTATGCGAATGCACTATAAGATTGCGTTGATACCACGCAGTTCATAGTCTACCAGATAAGCCCGAACCACTAAGTACACAGTACAATCTCAATTTGGTTACCGAACCCACGAACACTCGCCGGAAATACACTCTTCCACAGCACCATGTCAAACTTCATCCACAAGGCCGAAGACGCTCTGCACCTCCACCACCACAAGCACCAGTCCCAACCCCAGCCCCAGCCCCAGCACCAGCCCCAGCACCAGCCCCAGCACCCTAAGGCGCCAGAACAACCTTCCCACGGAGTTGAACACCAGGCTCCCGCTCCCGGACCTGCGCCGGAGGTACCTCAAGCTGCCGCCACCGCCCATGGAGGTTCGATTTTCCCCTTACCGTCCCTAGCTTCAGTAGACTACCTACTAAACGTACCAATAGAAACCCGCCACGGTAACCACCACAACAAGCACGGCTCACACCATCCCAACACTGCGGAGATCGCGCGAGCAGATTTTATGGCCGACCGGCAGTATGACCGGATCTTGAAGTCGCCTGACCATGGCGCTGGAATTGGGTTTGAGATGTAAGAATTAGGGGGTGGAGAGGGTGCTTGGATGTTAGCGATGTTTTATTGCTGTATTTCTGTGGTAATGGTTGGAATGAATGTATTATTTCGTCTGCCAGTCTGGTCCTGTCTTTTATCGCTTTGTCTCTGTTTTCTTGGGAAGTGGTATTTAGTTAACTTAGGCTTGGCTGGGTTAGTAAGCACTTTCTTGGGGACAAGCTCTGCCAAGTCTGTGGGTTATGGGGCATTAGGAAGCGCTTCATGCCCTGGAATATAGTAGCATGCGGACTGCCAGGAAGCTGAAAGAAAGGGGGGTCCGGGGGTTCTCCCCCGGAACGTCTTACATATAACTCGGATTAAGGTACTACACAGCAGAGTCCAAGACCAACACAGCGGAATCACAAGTTATAAAAAACAGAAAAATATCGTCATTTTAAACTAAACACTGCATCTGTACTGAGACACAACCTATATACGCCAACGAAGCAACATCCAGTGTATCTCGATCCATACCCACAAAAATGTCACTTTTATGCCCGCTCAAGCCACAACAATTGACGGGGTCTGCAATCGGTGCAACCAGGCACGTGGCAGCCGTTACCACCTCTCTTCATTCACCATCATCATCACCTTTCAGCCAGCACAGCACAGCCAGCCGACCCCCTATACTCACCTGGATCACCTCAACCACTTCCAGTCGTGCTGCGATCGAAGAATTTCGTTCGGTCGGGGCGGGAAATGGTCGTCCCACCGATCCGACTTATTGTACAGGACGGGCAGGAGCCCCTGTTTGGCCTGCAGCTGGGTGTTCTGCCAGGCATGCTCCGGGCGGGCGGCGATGAGGCGGATCTCCCTCAGTATTTTCTCGATCTGGGGCCCCTCGGTGTGGAGACAGAAGGCGGTGCGCGGATCATCCCACAACCCCAGATCGAAGATGAGGTCGCCGGGGCCCCGGACAAAGAATTTCACCTGGCTGCCCTGGATAATGCCGCCAAAGCTCACCGGCGCCTGCGCCGCCTTGTATCTGTGGCTGGGCCACTGCGACAGCAGGACGGGCCAGTCCACCCCCTTGAAGGAGCTGTCGGTGCGGATCAGCGTCAAGTGCTGGCCCCCCCAGCCGGTGCGCACTGTCATCACCCCATACACCTGGCTCGTGTTGCCGCCGAAGGCCATCGTGCCCCGTACCATTGTCTGCTCCAGCCACGGCATGAACCCCAGGTACGGCGGGAAGATCTGCGTGAGCTTGTTCATCCAGAGCGCTGCCAGCGAGGGTTGGTAGTGTCGGTAGGCCTGCGTGACGGGGTCGGCCCGCTCGGAGCGCAGTTTGTAGATGTATGTCTGGTCGGATGCCATGGATGCGGATTGTGGAAGGTTAATCGGTGAGGATGGGGTCGGTGCGTTGTGGGCGGGCTGTTTTGCTGCTGCTGATGCGTTATTAGCCTGCGAAGAGTTCTTAGCAAGGGTTCACCTTTTTTCTTTCTGTCTTCTCTGTCCAAAAAGCGGTGGGGTCATGGGTGGTGGAAGTGGTGCGTTGGGGTTGGGGTCTACTGTAGTGGGTTCACTAGGTCGTTTGTATGCCATGCCATAAGGCCGTTGCGAGTGATGAAGTTGGTGGTGGAAAGAGGCGCAATGGGCCGGGGGGGGGGGGGGTAAAGTTGTTATTTATGAGTGCCCAGGTGCGGTCCAGCTCAACTTGTTCATCTCTTCTGATTGATTCCCTTTTCAATATCTGGCTTTGGTTGGCTTTTTGGTTCTGGTGGCTGAAGCTTTACTACGCTTTGAGGTATAGAGGAGATCTCCGGTCATCGGATTGGGTGTATAAAGCCCCTTTTACAAGAGGGGGGCGGTGGACTGAGAGAATTGAGTTGAATGAGCTGGAAGAGAAAGGTTTTCCTTTTTTCTTTTCTTTCTTTGTTTTTCTTGATCGTGCTTCAATAGCATGACCATTTTCAAAAAATTATGAGCTAGGAAAATGAGTGACTACTAACTACTACAACTCGACATAGGGAGCGGGATCGGAGGGAGCGGGGGGAAGCGGAGACGAAGGGAGTCACCGTCTTTATTCGACTTCCCCATACAATGCCTTTGTTCGTCGAATCTGCCGCTGTTACACCCTCTCTTCATATGCGCCAACACAATACGCATCCTCTGATCGAATTGAAATGTATTGAACCCTTGCCAGTTGGCCGATGAAATGCGCAGTATGCTAGTACTATCCTGAACGCTCTATCTAGGTTGTCTTTCAAGACCACATAGTTCTAGAGACCAACCACCCCCTACTAACTAGACATTGAACCAGAATCACACCCTCTCCTCCCCTACCCCAGCCGCCGCTGTCTCCTTCCCCTTCCCCTTCCTCACACTCCTCCACCCCACCCCCCACGCAACCCCAAACTGCACCACCGACAAGCCCACAGCCAAATAAAAAACCCGGTCCAAACTCTCGGCAAACGCCCTCACCACTCCCGGCAACTCCTTCGCCGCCACCACCGCCCGAAACCCCGTTGCCCCGGCGGCGATCACAACCTCCGCGTCAACGGCTGGCGCATACCGCGGGATCTCTACGCGCAGCGCCTGAGCGAAGATGACCTCCGCGACTGCGAGGAAGATGGCGCCGCCAAAGGTCTGCGCGCAGGTCATCATGGCCATTGCGGTGGAGGTGGAGGTGGCGGGGATGGTAGCTTGGATGGCAATTATTGGCTATTGGATATCCATACAGTGTTAGTTTGGAACTGGATGTACGAGGACAGGGTCTGGTTGGCAGAAAGGGCGGGGAGGGGGCAGGGGGCGAGAAAGAGGTAACAGGACTCACAACTTGAGAGATAGCGCCCCGTCCAAATCCGACGAGGGCCTGGTAGCCTGCCCACCTGGGGATGGACGTGTGCGGTCCCAGCGTGGCGAGGAGGCCGTTGCCCACGGAGCTGAGGATGGCGCCTAGGATGGCCCAGGGGAGGTAGTAGCCCCATTTTGAGACTGGATGGTGTTGTGTCTCACATTAGTCTCCGCGCTCAATTCAGTTGTTTATTGGAGAGAGAGGATACTCAACTCAACACCCCAGATCCGACCGCCATCACCAACTGAGACAGAATGTTCGGCAACAGATCCACCCCGCTGACCAGCGCCGATTTACCCCGTACTGACTGGAAGTAGATCGGTAGGTAGTACGACAGCGTCATCGTGAACCCGAAGGTCGCCATCGACAGCAGACTGCTGCAGAGTACGATCGGATTACACACCAAGTGGGCAGGAATCATGGCCTCGGCACCCATTCGGCGTTCCCAGGCTGCGAATACGGCAAAGCCAGCGGCTGCGCCGACGAACAGCCCGATCACCGTTGCGCTGTCCCACGCGTAGTGGTTGCCACCGTACTGCAAGCCCAGAAGCAGCATGATCGATGCCGGCGCAAATAAGATAAACCCCACCAGGTCGAATTTGTAGAGGAAAGGCAGCCGCATCACTTCTCTCGCTGGGGGTTTGGCTTGTTGGTCCGGGATGCGCGTGAAGAGGAGAAGGGCGCCGACGACGCCGCCGATGGGCAGGTTAATGTAGAAGCCTTCTCTGTCATCAGCCATGCATTGACTGGTGTATGGTGGAAGGTTAGCCTACATACACCATCGCCAGGTTGAATAGGTTGTCAACGCCCCGCCGATTAACGGGCCGCCCACCAGGCCGAGCTGGCCAACTAACGAATGGTTAGCAGTTCAGGCACCTTCCTGATATGAGCGAGAAAACGTACACCCCATAATGACCCCAATCATCGTCGGCCGCTTCTCCGTCGGCACCGCTGCGGCTAGGAGATTCAGCGCCCCGTTCAGCATCCCCGACGACCCCATGCCCGCCACCGCGCGCCCGATGATCAGCATCTTAGATGAACTGGCCGCCCCGCAGACCACGGAGCCGAGCTCGAACACGGCGAAGAAGGAAAGACATGTCCACTTGGAAGAAAAGTAGGTGTAGAACTTGCCGGTGAGGGGCTGGAGGGCTGCACTACACATCGTCCAGTTAGCTAGCTGGTTCTCAACCAATAGTCGGGAAGTGCTAGTACGCAAAGAGTCCTACCTGGATATCGTATACGCGCTCCCGTACCACGCGACATCTTCGAGCGACTTGAATTGGCTTGTGATATGGGGTATGGCCTAATTATCATGCGGAGTAATGTCAGTCCTTTAGTTCAACTTCAGAAAGGTCGAATGACATGGCTCACCGTCGACACAATCGATACATCCAATAACATCAAAAATACTACCAGGGTGATTCCCATGATCACCATCACCAACGTCACTCCGTGCACCCACTCTGGCTCGTACTCGGCCTCCACGCGCAGTTCGTTCTTCTCACATGTGTTGGAGCTGGATGTCTGGAGATCAAGGTGGCTGCCGTTGCTGTTGTGGCTCATGTTGGCTCTATCGGAGCTTTCGAGGATCCGGGGTTCCTTTGTCAAATGTACCATTGTTGGATCCTGTGAGACAAGGATAATTGGAATGGTACTGAGTCGAATTTCGTGAGCATAGATCGAATATAAATGGTCGGAGTGTGAGTTTGAAGTATGAGAGCTGATGGCGGCGTTGGGATTTGCCTCTTCCGAACGCCGATTCCATTCATGCGGACGCCGGCTTTCGAATGCCGCTAACGCCGGCCCTCTGTCGAAAAAGAACTACCACCGCCGTATTATCTCTCTTGCCAGACTGCTGGCAGCCCAGAGAAAGGACTAATAGGGAGACTTGTACTCTCATCAGTGCTAATAGGCATCTGTTTGTGAAGTCTTGCAACCCGTCAATGACAAATTTGTCAACGCACAAGGGACGTTAGAGAAAGCCCATCACAACGCCGCAAAAGTCACATACTAGAGAGCATCCCTATACCAATGAGGTTGCAGAAAAGCAAATCTTATAGGTGTCGATTTAAGAGCAGGCATTACTAAGATTCGGACGCGAACCTCCTACACCGGTCCCATCCGTGAGCCACGCCATTTCTGACCACCTCAAAAAACTTTCCAGATCGCCCAACTCCACGCTGCTCAATGGCAACACCTCCCCAGCACCATGATCTGGCTCCACCCCCGTGTACTCCGGCAGCCGTACCGCCCATTCCCCTCCTAGCTTCTGCATCATCAGCCCTAGCTTACTAAACGGATCGCATTCCGCTTCCTCGCCATGCATCCCCACCGCAGCCGCAACCTGGCCCATGCGCGTGGCAATTTGATTCGCAACGTCCAGGAGGTCCACCGTGCCTCTCACCGTGGCCTTGTCCCAGCCCGGGTAATCCAGAGTCGACAGCCGGAAGAGGGTAACCAGGCAATGCGATATCTGAGTCAGATAGGGTAGTGCGAGGGAAGTATATTCCGCGGGAGATATCGTAAAGAAGAGATCGAAGAATTGCCTCACAACGTGTAAGCAAGCGTACAGATGGCCAAGCCGTTGGCTGCTCATTTCTTCGTCGGCGGGAGGGTTGACGAGGGCGACCTCGTAGAGGCTTGTTTGTGTGTCATAGAGGTGGAAGAGGATGGGTTCTGGGTACCAATCAGTATTGACTTTCTGACGGGCTGTTCAGGAAGAATGTACTATTATCGGCGAGTGGAAGAGGGATCTCAGCTTTGATCGTTTCAAACCGCGACTCAAACGCCTTGAGATGAAACGCGGCGAGGGCCTGCGTCGGATGCGGGCCATACACGCCCTCACTCCACGGGCCTTGGAGGATTTGGTCCGCCAGCAAACGCGTGCGCGTGATCTGGACCAGCACCCCGTCACCCGGTGACTCGCCGCTCTTTGTCAGAATATCGAGACACTCTCTCATGTGCGGGGTCCATCGCAGCGGGTCCATTCGACCGAGAAATTGTGCGATTCTGTCCCTTTTAGTCACTAGATCACTCTGTCTTGTCTTTAGAACAATCATACATCGAAGTCAGCACGTAGCAGCTCAATACTGCGCGGCGTTCGTTCATAGTTCGCCGCGTAGAGATGGACGCTTTCAGTCCTGGCATATGGCCGACCGCATTGCTGTTTGAGATGGTCATACTCAGGTCTGGAGGCGCGGGCTTGTTGAAGCCTAGCTCGAAGACCAGTCCCATCGCCATCTGGGCATAGATACAGAGTGACGATTTCTGCGGTTGGCTGTGAAAGGTGACCCTGTTAATAGTTAGCATCCAGTTCCAAGCCACGAGCCAGAAGCCATACCAGGCGAGATAGACTAGCACTCCCTGCAGTAAATCCAGGGATTTGTTGCAATCCACCAGTAGCTGCTTCCCCGCCAGCTCGCGAATGGTGACACATAGAGCGGCTTGCCGAGAGGTATTCTTACTTTCCACCGCGGAGATACAATGCCACAAGAACGGCGACTGCTGTTTTAGATTTTGGGCGGTGGTTGTGGCGGGAATATGGATCAAGGGAAGGAATTGTAGTCTCTGCGTGCGAAATGCGTATAGAGCTTCCTCATCAGCTTGGTTGTCCTCGTTCTCTTGCTCGGACTCTGTTTCGGCCTCAGCATCGGCGGGAAGCGGAGTCGGCGTTGGCAGCCCCGTCCGACCGGAAGTCAGCAGCATCATCAACCCATCCAGTTTCTGTTCTATCTGAACTGACTTGGATAAGGAGCGAACCTTGCGACGACCTTCGGGGAAGCGACATTCCTTGCCCAGCCGATAGCATCTGCAGTTGTGGTTGTAGTATCAGTCAATCAGTTCAACGGCATTGTGTACTCCGGTGTTTCACCCCGGGCCGGATAGACAGGTGGGTCACCTTTCACAGCGGCCGCCCACACTCCGGGGAACACAGCGACACTTGGCGCGTGCACAGGTGGCACATGCTTTTCCATATGGCAGGGGTGGGCGCACAATGGATGCCATGGTTGAATAGTAAAACTCGAATCGGTCTAGTCTATGCGTAGCAGGGAGAAAAAGAAGAGGAAGAGGAACGGGGGACAGGAAGAGGGATTGGCGAAGGATAAGGGGTTGGACACGGCATTGTACCAACCCCGGTCTTCCCACGTGACCTGTCAAAGCACTAGGTACGGAGTACGTACGTACCTTCAAGATAGGTACTGACGGGGCGGGGAAGCTGGAGGAGGGGGGTGCCTTCCTGACAATTGGAAGGCGGTGGTTTCTCCCTCTTCCTTTTCCCTCTCCCTATGCCTTGCTGTTTTCTTCTTTCTCTTCTTCTTGATGAACATACTCCTGTCATTCCTCTGCAATCAGGGGATAGTGTTATCAATTCAATTTAGTAGTCAGTTTAGTTAAGCTTCATTATTCCATTGGTTGTTCTTAGAGCTTCAGTACCTAGCTTTCAGTTGCAACCTTCGTTTCTATGCTGAGGGCCTACTAGCGGGTGATGGACGATGACTGGTAGCTTTGAGAGGCGATTCCTGAATTTTGATTGGCTACCCAATGACAGTAACGTGATCATGGATCCATGACTCGACAGTAACGTGACTTCCAAGTTTGTTCCGGCGGCCGGCGACCACCACCACCTGATGGAGTAGAAAGATTGGGGTTCTATCTTTCTATTCTCCCCTACAGCCCCCGAGACAAATTTGTATAGTACCTAGTCTATAGCTTACCTACTGGATCCAAGAACACCTACCATCACCCTAGTATTTCTTTCCCAAATCCCATGTAGCCGCGCAAAGGGTTAGTGCGCTTGGGACGCCTTTGGCTGAGGGAGGCACCGCGCAGACAAGGCACTCGCTGATAGTCGCATTGAGGCTGAGGTCAATTCACACACTGAGGAGGTCTGAGGGGGTAAAATGCCTACACTCCGGGGGCCATGACTGTCCCCCACGAGGCCACGGTGTTGCGGCCAATGGGCTTAGTAGATGAGTTTTATGCATAGCCTCGCTTGAAACACTTTCTTATCGAGGATGCTTGCCTGCTTCGATGGCACTAGTTGATGATCAAGAAGTACTTTCCGCTCCCACCAACCGATTGGGGTTCTTCTGGCGTATGTGATCGATCTATCAGTTGATAGGCAGAAGGAGTACTTTTAACAACGCAATACGCGCTGCAGGCTTCACCAAGACGTCAATTTGAGCAGATTTGCTACTTATCCCAAACAAACATTTCAGAAGTTTTGTGGTAGTGATTGATGCTATGGTTATTACAAGGCCCAGTAATAACAAGTTGTAATGGAATGTCGAATGGTGGTCAGTTATAGCCACTCGGGAGTGGATGTCATCTCCATTCTCTGGTTCATCGGCGAGGGATTTACCCGCTCGGATAATCAAGGCTCGGTTAGACATGGCCAACGATTCAAGAACTTATATTGAATCTGTCGCAGCTGCGAATGATACGTCAAGCCTCGAGCGTGGATGAATCTATAGACTACCCTGGTAAGTCAAATCGGACAAATTCAGATCAATCCCACTGGGAGATTCCATCGGAACCTTCCGCCCGCCTATAGGGCCAAGCTTGACCAGATATCGCTCGACTTAGTGTTGGTATTTAGTGGCACTGCTGCGGCGGTGGGAAGCATTTCCTATTGGGGGTAAGCCTGGAGGCGGGTTCCCTCATCCGGCAAACGAGGCCACCGGCCGAGTGATGCGGGGAGTCCAGACCGGACGGGATCTTAATGTAGGTTACTAAGTAGTAGTTTTCCCCATCTCCAATATTCTTGGCAGCGCCTATCCGGATGTCATGGCCACTACATCCGCTATATTAAGGGATGGTGATAGCTCTGTTCTGGGAAAATCATCCTGACAACTTGAAGCTGAGATTCAAAGAAAGCCAATCATGCCTTTCCATCCGTCCAAGTACAGTGACGAAGTTCAGAAGGTGTCCAAGGACACACCCCTAGAAGAGATTGTATATCTACTCAAACGAGACGGCGGTGTCTTCATCAGGAACCTCATTCTTGAAAGCGATGTCGATCAAGCCTATGAGGAGATCAAATCGCGGTTGGACGAAGATACCGAATGGAACGGCACCTTCTTTCCAGGTAAACCCACGCTATAGTGAGCTCTAATCAAGTATCTGAATCTGATACCATCCCAGCACAAACCCAACGGGCTCCATCGCTCATTGCCAGGAGCCCGACCTACACCAAGACTCAGCTCATGAATCCCCTCTTTCGCCAAGTCTGCGACCACTTTCTCACCTCCCGCAGATGGTACTGGTGGGGCGACGAGAAAAAGCTCTCCGTGTCCAAGCCCTACGTGCACTCGTGCGCGGCGATGCGGATCGGTCCTGGAGGCGCAGCCCAGCCCCTGCATCGAGACGACTACATCAGCCATCGCTGGCACCAGGAGATCGGCCAGTGGGACGACGTCCGCGATGCGGAGCGCGAGGCCTCCGTTGGTCTGTTCGTGGCAGGCTGCCGGGTCACTAAGGAGAATGGAGGTACTGCATTCATCCCGAGGAGTCATCTCTGGTATGTCGGGGATTCGCTGCACGAAGAGCTGCTTGTTTTTAACCACTTTACCTCACAGGGGTTCCGACCGAGCCACTCCCCCCAAAGTGGAGCAATGCATCTACGCCGACATGGAGAAGGGCGATGGCTTCATCATGCTTGCGTCGGCATTTCATGGGGGAGGAGCGAATATCACTGAGGATGAGAAGCGCTTGCTGTTCGCCACCTTCATTATTCGAGGCTATCTGCGTCAGGAGGAGAATCAGTTCCTGGCAGTGCCAGCTGAGGTCGCCCTGAGCTATGATCGGGAGGTCCAGGACTACATGGGCTACTCGATGAGTGAACCGGCGTGTGGCTGGGTCGAGCTAATGGATCCAATTTTTCATTTGCGTCCGGAGCTGAAGGGAGATGGGCGTCCAACAGACTTCTAGGCGGGTTTTGGCGACGAATTGTGTATCCAAAAATCTTTGGTTGTCATTGACCTTGGGATTGTATTTCCTTTCGCTTAAAAGAACAAATGTACATTCCATTCATTGATAACGTGGGGAGACAACCATAAAAAAATACGTATGCACCTCGACACAATGAGAAGTTCCTTCGTCGATCCATAGCTCTAGTGCACATAGTGTGCGCCAGGTTCGTGCCAGCGCTTGGACCTAGTTGGCTACACCACTAGCATTCTCGGGATTCTGGGGGTTTTGAATGGACAGGCAGCTCAATTGGATAGAGGGGTGACCTACTCCGTGCTTAGGGCTGCATATACTTCCCGTCTAGGCAGTGCGTTCAACTGCCCGGCCCCCCAAAATATACGCATGGCTTCGATACATAGCGAAGCAGCCAAAGCATGGAAGGTGAGCAAAATAAACATAGAAGCTTCCTGAGAGTGATACTAAATTAAATACCCCTGGAACGAGAAGAGAATGCAATTACCCACCGCTCCATCAAGGGTTCAGGACTGCCATCTTCACCAGGTCTAGGGATGACGACAATGGCTGAACTTGGATCCCATTGAGCCTAAAGAATTGATAACCTCGTTCATAATGCCAACGACGGCGAAAATCGGCTCTTAAAAATCTTACTAGTAGATCTATCGACAAGATGACCGCTGTGCACCTCAAAGGCGAATTGCCTGTTCTCGCTTGTTGTGAGTATGTCGGTCTAGCAAGATTTGTGACTGGTTCTATAATATCCAGCATAGCACACCTCCTTCTGACTCAAGGGCTGGCATCCTATATATTCTCTCAGATAGCGGTTATGCAGCCACCAACGCCAGTTTAGAGTCATTCCTGGTTTCGGGACACAGACTGAGACAGTCGCGGTGAATCGATTTCATCAATTACCCCAGTGCCGATCTGCTCGTAATAGAAGTTCTGTAACAGTGCTTCGGACTTGCAAGCCCGTCAGTCAAAGTCACTCTCCTACAAAGACAAGAATAGGGCAAAGTGGGCAAAACCACCCGGCTGGTCAGGTATGATCATTCTGCTTTATTGAACTTACCAATTTCTTATGCGTATCTATCTGAGAGCTACAGGACGCTGACACGATCACCAGCTTTCTAAGCGAGGAAGAAGCAGATGGATTACAGACAGTGTATCAGGTGGCGCAGGTGGGTTGCTGTTTGTTTTGGGCAAAGCCCATAGCGGAGATCCTTGCCTATACTAGCATTTCTACCCACTCACAACGACTTCCATAGGATAATCCCGGTGCGAGCCGCAAAATGCATTGTTGATAAACCGATTTTAGTATCCTCCTGCGCGGTCGTACCAATATATGCGAACCTCGCCCGCGCAATAGCTGGCTCTGTTTATATTTGTGCGTATTCTTCGACGCTCCTCGTATCACAAAGAAGGCTGTATTCTACCATGACGTTTGCGCGAACAGGTCAGAAGATACTGTACTTCGTGGACAAACTGTCACCGCTGATAGTTATTCATGTAGTTCAGATCCAGCAAGCGGGACCTGTCGGAAAAAGTGCCGCAAATGCGACCGGACGCGCGCCGTCGATGTGAGATCAAAGGTCTCAGATATGAAGGATACCTTCCGAGATATATCATTGCCGAAAAGATATCTATCCACAAGCGTCAGCGCAGCGAAATGCAGCCTTGTCAGAGTACTCCTTCAATGCTCCCACCCCTAGTAGGCGGCCGTGCTTAAAGCACGGCAATCTTCGTCACGCAGGAAACCGCGAACTCGCAGTCAAAATCACCTCCAACCCTGCGCGACACCACGGGATCTATGCCAGAAGGCCCTGCTAGGATCCATGAAATTCTCGACTCACCAGAAAATCAGAGCTTACTCCTCTACTGTAGGTGAGAGTAGTAGCATGATATTCACGGTCGGTAATGTTGTGCTCAATCAGTTGAGACAAGAGTCTGCAGCGCCTTGGCAATCGACAACGATAACACCATGAACCCGTGTCGAGCGTAACATTCGACCACTCGCATATCAAGATGTGGGCTTTGTACATGCCTCGTGCCATCGGCACTCAGTAGAGTCAGTGACTTCGCTGAGTACTAAACAAAGTGTGGCAGGGATGATCGAGCACCAGATCGCTGGAATGCAGTCACTCGGCACTCTGCTCATTAAGGAAGAACTATATGGACTCAACGCTGAAGAAAGCGACACCCTTGTCGCCACAGTACTTCTCCTCATTCTTTATGATGCATGTTTAGTTTCCCTTTTGTGGGTGATTCCTCTGATTTAGGTAAGGTTTGTGAAACAGGAATCTCCTCACATGGAGTGCATCTAACTGGCACGGCCTATATCTGTCGCAAAATCACCCAGCGTGGTATAGCACTTACGTACTGTACGGAGTACAAAACCTTTGTATATGGCAGTGTAGGCGTCATGGATCCCAATCACTCTTATCTTGCGCACAATTACATACCTTAATCAGCGCGGCGATAGGGAGATCTCCATCCTTGTAGTTCATCGATGAATTACAGTGACAAAGGTGAAGGTGAGATAAGGTTGATGAAGTCACTAGAAAACCAGACACTGACAAAAACCACCTGCAAACGGACCACGGGAAGTGTCATCTCCGCCACCCGTAGTTGAATTGCTGGGTACCGAACCGTCTGGAACGCCTGGTCCTTCCACTGGCTCAACTCTATCGAGATGAGGATGAATTCTCGATGACCTCATCTCACTTTTGAACTTTCGTCCGAGTGACAACCTGCAGCATTAAAAGCGAGCTGGAGAGTAAGCAGCGCATCTTTCTATTATTCCAAATTCGACATCTACAACATCTATCACTGTTACCCTCAAGACCGCCAGTATGGTTAAAGACTTGGTTAGTCTAAATAGCTGTGTGGAACACAGCTTGTGCTAGGTGCTAACTGTCTATCGAAAAAGACTTTTGACGTTCGCTACGACAACGAGCTGGCTCATGATTATTATGGGGATGGAGAAAAGCTGACGAAGATGTAAGTCTGACTACCGCTAGCACTAGTTCGTCCGATGCTGATCGATCTCCTCCCTAGGCTTAACAAGGTCTACGAAGCCAAGCACTTGCAATTCCCGGACAATTTCGACTCCACGCTGACCAGCCCACCCATTCATTTCATGTCGTAAGTAGCGTCAACGGGCACGCTCTTCAACTGAACATGCAATAAGCTGATTTCTCAGGGTCTCTGCGCCGGATGATGTGGAGATAGATGATCTGAGAGAAATTAATGTGCCTCCGGGTCTGAACATCGATATTCTCGACTTCGCGGGTTGAAAGCGCTTGCTGCACGTTTAGCCTACGCAGAGGGCCAGTAACTGAGGCCTATGCCACTAATTTCGGAAACCAGCCGTCTATAACCTAATAAGCGAATATAATTATCTTTACAAATATATTGGATAGTGTTAAAATGAAGGAGACTTCCAAGGAGAGGAGGGGGGCTTGGGATGGAACAGCGGGCCCGGGGCTTAGCGTTGTTGACTAGTCAAATCAATTAGCCTGATCCTGATCAGTATCTCCTCTCTCAATCCCTCAGCTCCCAATATCTACGCGTCCTTCTCCGCGTCAACCATACCATGCCTTTACTCCGTGGTTCCCATTCTCCAATCTACAGCGCGCACACAATAAAAGACGCAACACCCGGGAGGGCACGTTCTCTTGCTTGAAATGTCAACACCGCAGACGACGATGCACCTTCGAGCCCGCCAGCAGCTCCAGCTGCATGTATTGCTGCAGCCGAGGGTTAGAATGCATTAGCCAAGCCTTTGCTAAACCATCGAGAAATGACTATGAGCAAGTAGAGGACCGCATCCAGCACGTTAAATTGCTTGTCGATCGACTACTTCGCCAGCAGAATGCCCGACCGGAGTTACTGCCACAGCCTACAGTGAGCGACCCAGAGACGAAACCCTCGCTCTTTAGTCAAAGCGGCCTCAATGCAGAATCCGCCACTTGTGGCTGTCTCTGCACTTTGCGATTGACACAATCCCAATATCCGGCTTAGGACCCCTCTCATACATTCCTGATCCTCCCACCACTTTCATGGTCTTAGATAAGGGCAAAATTTTTTTTTTCCATTTCAAGCCGGTGGTATCATGGCGAGGCAGTCACTCCCCCGCGATACCTGAGGCAGAGGATGCCGACACGGCGCTAGAACCGCCGGAGTCAGCCACTCAACCGGTCGATCTCGCTCGAAAACTGGTGCAACTTGCCTTGGGATTGCAACAACTCAAACTAACGTCCTCCCCCGAGCTCCGGCTGCAATTGAGGGAGCCGGCGCAAGTCGCCGCACAGCGCTACCGAAATCGAGTTCCGTCCACATCTTTCGCTAATTCCCGAGCGAGCGTTCCTCATCTGCTGACACGTGGATCGATACGCTTCCTAGGTTCTCTTCCAATCTTTCGACCTTCGTGGTTCCTGGAATGGTTAAAATATCATCACCCTGTGCGAATATCCAGGCCAGCGCCAGCTGCGCGGTACTAGTGACATCCTTGCGCTTGGCAATGTCCGATATCCTGTCTAGGACGGTCATGTTCTTGTTAATACTCTTCTCATGGAGCCATGGCAGAACCCAACGCGAATCTCCGGGGCGATTGACATCTCGGCGAGATCGTATATCGCCCCTTCACAGCCCGTTTGCGAGAGGGCTGTAAGCCACGATTCCAACATCCAGCTCCCGTACGGACCCAAGAAGTCAAATTTGTGGAGATGTAATGGCTAGACAAAGCAAGCTATACTCCACCTGCACGCATGGGATGGGATGAACTGCATGCGCACGGCGCAACGACTCGGCACTGCACTCGCTCAGGCCGATGAAATTGATCTTGCCCTCCTGTTTCAGTCGCACCATAGCTTCCATAGTCTTCTCAGTCGGCGTGAAGTTATCCTAGCGATGAACTTAGTACAAGTCTACGAACGGCAGTACTCGGGCGTCGGATCCATCTTGTATCCGTGCGGCGACTCGGACGAGGGACGAATCTCGAAGTTAGTAGCGAGGAACATGTCCTTGCGTTTCCGGGGATTGGCGGCGAACCAATTTCTGATGATCTCTTCGGATGCACCGTATTTATCCGCTGATACCTCATAAGTACAGAGCCTATACAGCCATCTGCGCACGACGCTTGGTGAGTCACGTACCGGTATCCCAGACGGTGTCTCCCCTGTTGTATGCTTCATCCAATAGTCCGAGAATCTTGCCGTCGTCTAGCGGCATACCGTACCCGCTGCTGGCGCCCGTGAGTCTCAGGCCTATGCGAGGGAGCAGCGGCCCAGCGGACGGGACGGCAACTTGCCAAGCGTCACCATGTTGGTGTCACAGGAAAGGCGTCGTGGTGAAGTTGTTTTGTCGTCTGAGTTCAGCCTTCTTGCAGTGAGTCCTATCGTACCCTTTCCTATAGTAAGGGCGGCGATTGCGGCGGATATGAGTTTCTGCATCATGTCCCTCATCGACTATTCCATCGTTCCGTTGAAGTGAGACTCTTATCTCCGCCACTAACTCCACCGCCATCCCCGGTACAGACTAGCATTGTGCTCATGGTGAGTGTCAGCGATAATGCTCGTCGCGTTATATTCGCAGTCGATGAAAAACGATGAGCGACGGCATGAACAAACAGCGGAACTTATATGGTTGACAGCGCTCAAGATGTTCTGTGCCCAAGGGGACATGCAAGGGTGAACCTTTAAAAGACCTTAGTGAAAGAACCTGTGCGAACGCGTAGCCCCGCGCATAAGGTTACTCAATGACAACGACTCTCTGTCATGCATTCGCGAGAGAGATGGCACAGGTGACAGACGCGCCCGTATACGAGAGTGGTGAGGTCATTCCGGAGCACAGAGTTTCGGTACCACCACACCCTTATATTTATAAAAAGACAAACGGCAGAAGTGCTCCCCAGCTGAACTCGGCACAACTCATCCCGCTGTGCAACAGGCAAAAATGGTTCACCTTTCGTCAGTCGCCAAAGAATCGCACGCTCATCGCCACCGGCGCGAG
The DNA here is from genome assembly GCF_003184585.1 of Aspergillus saccharolyticus JOP 1030-1. Classification (NCBI taxonomy): domain Eukaryota; kingdom Fungi; phylum Ascomycota; class Eurotiomycetes; order Eurotiales; family Aspergillaceae; genus Aspergillus; species Aspergillus saccharolyticus. The sequence goes on along the minus strand of NW_020290640.1, from coordinate 311,801 downwards.
AAGCGTGAAGCCCAGGCATCGGAGGCGGCGCCCTATGTCTATGGGTCTCACTATGCGGTCGAGGAGCTTCCCGAGCATGCCATGTCAGAGCATGAGATGCCGGCAAGTGTTGCGTACCGAATGATCAAGGACGAGCTGAGTCTTGATGGCAACCCGCTGCTCAAGTGAATTTTCCCCTTCACCCACTGCTCCAAAGCGATGATAACATTTTCCAGCCTGGCGAGCTTTGTCACCACCTACATGGTCCGGCTTCAATCCATAGACTACTACGGATCGCAGTTGGCTAATGGGAGCAGGAAGACGAAGTTCAAACCCTCATGTCTGACGCGATGAGCAAGAACTTCATCGATTACGAGCAGTACCCGCAATCCGCACACATACAGAACCGCTGTGTCAACATGATCGCTGGTCTTCTCAATGCACCGACGACAGGACAAGAGGGCTCGGAACAAGACGCCCTCGGCACCTCTACGGTTGGATCGTCGGAAGCGATCATGCTCGCCATGCTAGCGATGAAGAAGCGATGGCAGAACCAACGGAAAGCAGCCGGGAAGGACTGGTCGCGTCCAAACATCATCATGAACAGTGCGGTACAGGTATGCTGGGAGAAAGCCGCCCGGTATTTCGAGGTCGAGGAGAAGTACGTCTACTGCACCGAGACACGATACGTCATCGACCCGGAGGCTGCCGTCGAGATGGTGGATGAAAACACGGTCGGCATCTGCGCCATCCTGGGCACCACCTACACGGGCCAGTATGAGGATATCAAAGCCATCAATGATCTGCTTGTAGCCAGAAATATCGATTGTCCGATCCATGTAGATGCTGCAAGTGGCGGGTTTGTCGCTCCCTTCGTGAGGCCAGAGTTGGAATGGGACTTTCGATTGGAGAAAGTGGTCTCGATCAATGTCTCAGGACATAAATATGGATTGGTAAGTAAGGCCGTGAGTAACTGCAGTAGGTCTCGTAAAGAGCCTGCAACTTGATGGGGCTCAGAACCTGACCAATGGTGCTACTCAGTGATGTGATCTAGTGCTGACACGCGGACGCACAGGTATATCCTGGAGTCGGGTGGGTCTTCTGGCGTGCCCCGGAGTATCTGCCCAAGGAGTTGATCTTCAACATCAACTATCTTGGGGCCGATCAAGCCAGCTTTACTTTAAATTTCTCCAAGGGAGCCTCGCATGTCATTGGTCAATACTACCAGTTGATCCGATTGGGGAAGCAGGGTTATCGATCCATTATGACCAACTTGACTCAGATTGCCGACTACCTGGCCTCGGAGCTCGGAAAACTCGGCTTCATCATCATGAGTGAGGGCAACGGTCGCGGACTCCCACTGGTGGCCTACCGATTGCCCGAAGAGGAGGGACGTCTTTGGGATGAGTTTTCTCTGGCTCACGTACTGCGTCGTCGAGGATGGGTGATTCCAGCTTACACGATGGCACCCAACTGTAACCAGTTGAAGATGATGCGGATCGTGCTGCGGGAGGATTTCAGTCTACACCGCTGTAACCTGCTGGTTGAAGACATTCGCCAGGCAATGAAGTCGCTCGAGGAAATGGATGAGACGATGGTAAACCGGTACAGCACGTACGTAACCTCTGCTTAGTTCATGACCGTCGATCACGATCATTAACTCAGAACAGGTATATTCAGACCCACGCGACTCGCGGGCCCCAGGGACATCCAGTCTACAAGGATGAGAAACATTCACTCCAAGGGAAGACCGGGAAAACCCATGCTGTTTGTTGAGTGGATCATTGGGCTCTGTTCGCTAATTAAGCTTTGCGACCGGTGACAAGTCAGAGAGTGATATACTACAGCTTCGTATTTGTCATTAAGGAGTAATGCAGTCCACAACAAGTTACCAGAGCCAAATCATCGTATTCTGCACCAGAATCCTAGTGAGTAGTGACAATCGGACTGGTGGCGAAGTAAGAAGCACTTCATGTTAATGACTAGTTCGTTGTCCTTCCGGTTTGGTACAGTTTGTTGGAGTTTGCATCCCGCCCCAACCCGAGCGGCGAAGAACTCGTGCTCGCCGACGTCAAACCTGCATCCCTTCCTGTATCTTTCTGCTTTCTTACGTATGTCCTCGACAAAGTCTGAGAACACATGGGAATAGTTCGGTATGCTGTCAGCGGCCGCCTGTTGCAGGGTGCGGACTCGGCTGTAACTAGCGATTTTCCCCACGAAAACCGGTGAGTTGTATTTGCTGGTTTTGGTCAGCGTATCTGATAACACCGCTGCCAATATCTACACGGTACGGAGTACGTCGACTCCTACTCCCAGCCTACGGTCGTGGATCTCCCCACATCTGGCCGGGCTGATTTGAATCACAGTGGCATACGGCCGACTATTCTACGACTCGAGCTTGATTCGTGATTCTAAAAGCGCCATATCAGGCCATCGCCATGTATTGGAGGAAGTTAGACCTTGTTCGTATTTCAATAAAGCACAGAAATCGACCACATCCAAGGTGTTCGACGGTGGGAGAGGGGCGTGCTCAACACGCAAAAAGGACCTGTCATGCATGATCGCTCTGGTTAGGGTTCTGGTACACGAACTCTTCCGTCCTTGGCTTCAAATCAAGGAGAAGCATACATCGGACACATCACATTGGGTCTACCACCTCCAGCACAATAATAGCCTCTTCGATGCATTAGCCTGGAGTTTGCCTGCAATAATTGGACCCACTAGCGGTCATGGCCCTGTCAATCCGGGGTCAATTCGTTCACTCCAGCAGGCCAAACGGAGGTGTTCGCAGCTATGTGTACGTCTCGTCTCCAGTTCACCACCACTACCGATAATCACTCAGTGGGCACCAGCGGTAGTGCCCATATCGATTGAGCCCACAACTCAAAACGCGCAAGCGAGGGGGCTTCGCCCAGTTCTGGAACTATCTGATCTCTGCTCGGGATAATGCTGACAGACCGCTTCAATAGCTCACGCAATGGAGGGTGTTTCGGCATGCCGCATGGCTTTTCGTTTCCCCTGTTCGTCTTGTCTCTGACAGGCGGTGCTCAGGCTGTGCAATTCAGTGTGTAAAAGTCAATTAGGCTGCGTTCATTTGTTGGACTCAACTCTATGAGGAAATGCCATTATAGGCTAGTCCCCCTGAATATCAGGATGGAAGCGGACGCCAGCAGACAGGGCTCTTGTAGTCATATGAACCTCCGACATCCCCTTGTTGTATGATTCTTTTTTCTTGTTTTGCTAGAATATTCCTGCTCCCTGGGATAGCGTACGGACCCTCGCGACAAGACTTTCTGGTTGTTCGTAGCCTCACTGTTACTATGGCACTGATCATTGCCCTGATGATAGCACTGGCCTGCCATGCGCAGGCCAAGGCTGTCTTTGCACACTTTATGGTCTGTCTTCTCCACCGTATTTGTCTCCTGGAGAACATCAACTCTAATGTATCGGAACGAACGTACAGGTCGCGAACAGTGAGAACTTTACCCTCGATAATTGGAGAGAAGACATCCGATCAGCCCAAGCGGCCAAGATCGACGCCTTCGCGTTGAATACAGGCTACGGCGGCCTCTACACAGGACAGCTTTTGAATGATGCCTTTACGGTGGCTGCGGAGCTCGACTTCAAGCTCTTCCTCTCGCTTGACTACTCTGGTGACGGCCACTGGCCCCAAGACCAGGTCATCAAGTGGCTAGGAAACTACACCAAGCTCCCGGCGTACTACAAACACAACAACGAGACGCCGCTGGTGTCGACCTTTGAGGGCTACGAGGCACAAGGGGACTGGGTGAATATCAAGAAGAAAGTCGACTGCTTTTTCGTCCCGGACTGGTCGAGCATTATGCCGGAGAAGCTGGCGTCCTCGACTGTGACGGACGGGTTGATGAGCTGGAGCGCGTGGCCGGACGGCACGGCGGCCATGAATACATCGATGGACGAGCGCTACCTGGCCGCGCTGAAATCCTCCAACGGCACCGACAAGCCCTACATCATGCCCGTCTCCCCCTGGTTCTACGCCAACATGGTGCGCTATAACAAGAACTGGGTCTGGCAGGGCGACGATCTGTGGTACACGCGCTGGAAGCAGGTCTACGAGATTGACCCGGAGTACGTGGAGATCTTGACGTGGAACGACGTCGGTGAGTCGCACTACATCGGGCCCATCCACGAACTTGACCTGGGGACCTTTGTCTCCGGCGGCGCCCCTTTTGACTACGCCATCGGCATGCCGCACGACGGCTGGCGCGCCTTCTTGCCCTATGTGGTGGATGAGTATAAGAACGGCCAAGGCAGCGCCACCATCGAGGAGGAAGGTCTGGTCACCTGGTACCGCCTCTCGCCGTCGTGGGCGTGCTCTGCCGGCAAAACCACGGGCAACACGGCGACGCAGGGGCAGACCACCCTCCCACCGGGCGAGGTGCTGAAGGACGCGATCTTCTTCTCGGCGCTCCTCGAATCCGCCGCCGACGTGTTCGTCAGTATCGACGGCAAGGCCGAGTCGGTTGACTGGTCCGACACTCCCGACGGCAGCGGCAAGGGCATCTACTTCGGCTCAGTTCCGATGGACAACCGCACCGGCGAGGTCATTGTCACCCTCTCACGCGGCGGCCACGAGCTGACCCGCGTGCTGGGGCAGCCCATCACCACGATCTGCGGCAACAATAACATGACCAATTGGAACGCTTGGGTAGGGAGCAACATGACCAACTCATCGGCAGCCAACTCCAGCGCCAGTGATTCCTCCGGCGATAAGGAATCCAGCGCCTGGACGATGCGCTCGGAGTTGAGGGGGTTGCTGATCCCCGCGCTGATCGTCGGCGTCTGTCTGGGGTGGGTAATATGACGAAAGCGATGATTCTTCCGTTGTTTCTTGTATTATGATCTTCATGCCCGGGGAGGAAACGAGGAGGCTCTGGAGATGAATGTCGATGCACGGTGGAGGGTGATAGATCTTGGATTGATACCGAACTGTATCTATGTTATGACGCATGTTTCTTTCTGTTCTTCTGTTCCATTTTTTCTTAATATCTAATTTTTGAGAGAGTTCACAACGCAAAAGTTGAGGATGATGGTCTCGTTGTCACCTTGTTCTGCCAGTTAGTGTGCGAGTGCCTATTTCCTATCTCCGTAGTGAGGGCTGTTGATCGCTCGTCTGCTTATCTACTGCTGCTGCTGCTGCTGCTGCTGCTGCTGCCTCATTCGACTCAGAATTTCGGCGTCGGCTTGTCCCGCCAGCATTTGGTGGTTGTTTTATGTATGCGGCAAAGACCCTGGGCGGCAATCCATGGTTCGACATTTGCAATGTAGGAACCTGTTGCCGCTTGCGGACATTCACTACCCGTCTATCACCGCCTGTCAACCGTGGGTTTCGATCGAACTGTCGGCGTCGCCGACTGGGTGGGACGTGCACTGGCTGGCCCTTCCTCTGATCCTTTGGTCCTTTGGACCCTTAACAGCTCTATCGGTGGAAGTGCTGGTTCTGATTGATCCGCCGGCAGAGTCAAGTCAGAAACCTTCTTTCTTTGTCCGATGAGAGTAGATTGTCGGAAAAGCTAGATCTCGCTTGACGGCTTGGCACGCGCTACGCTTGCTGTTTGTCAAGTTTGATGGGTCATCTGATGGGCCATTATTTGAATCAATGATGATTGCGACACTCACAACAGAGGATATGATATTGGTAGGTGGTGAAGCCTATGATTTGCGACCCCGAACATGAGCGAGCAGCTAGCTTCCTGTAGGGTCTGCGACGGGCTGCGCCGCGAGATCAAAGATAGAACAAGCACTCTGAACAAGACTTGACTCATAATATATTTGCAGCGTGACTGCAGCAGTAGTCGTCTTGTCAAACACCCCTTGTCTTCACTCGTCAAGGCTATCCGCATTGGGATAGGGTTACATTCCAGCCGCGGATAAAGAAGCATCCGCGAATAGCCTCAGTCACCACCGCGAGTCTAGGGGCCGACCGAGTCCAGCCCACAATAGCCCCTCTCCTGTCGGTGGGTGCTTATCGTATGATTAGATGGACTGACGAACATTTCCGAGAGCTCTTATCGGGTGGCACTCTAGAAAAAGAGTCTCCTGCCTCTTTCATGCATAATCCTGGGGGCACCCGCAAGTCTATGACGCAGACGACAAACCTTGGCTCGCCACTCGACAACGGAATCCCGCCAATCCACTCCGGTCTGGGGGTGTCTGGGGGATCAGCACTGACCAGGTTGCCAGACGGGGGAGCCCGAGTCGAGGGTTACATCCTTTTCCGGCCGAGGACGAGACTGTGCTCTCCTCTCCGGGTCCGAGGGATAGTCGAGAGTCGTGACACGCCTGGACCACCGGCGTCGGCCGATATCTGAATCTTTATCGCCTGCCAAGCGGATGCTCGAGCCATTTGCGATCCACTGGATCCGCTTGAAGGATCCATAAGCTTCATGGCAGCGGGCAACCCCCCCTTTGTTGCCTGCCCTGCAGGGTCTCGGGGAGAGAGGATAAATATCCCCTGACCTCCCCTGGCTCTGGATCAGGGGAGCATGACTTTGACGATTTAAACAGACATGTTAATACAAGAATAAAGACTTCATCTGCTTAGATTGGTGGAACTCAGCCTGGTGCTGCTTTTCTTCCTTACATCCATACTACATTTACCACATTCGACTCGGAGGAGAGACACAGCATACATACATATACTTATGCATCCTCCTTGAACACCTTGACCTTCATATCTTACATACATCTACTACAATCGAGATGGCCACCTGCGAAGCACCTCAATTATTCCGCCATGCCTCCCGCCTCACCTCTCCCTCCTCCACATCAATCAACACCCGCATTCCCCCGATCGCCCGCCGCACAATCATCACCTCCTCCTCCTCCTCCTCCTCCACATCTTCCTCCACACCATCAATCATCCCCACGCACATCGTCCTCCTTTCGCGCAACAAACTTCAGCGTGAAACTGCAACCAAAAGCCCCGACCTCCGGCGGTGCCTCGCCCACCAGCGCCTGCTCCACCGCTCCATTGAAGCCGCCCAACAGGCCGTGCGCGCCCAAATGGCGGCCTCCTCTGTGGAGGATGAGGATGTGATCGAGGATGCGGAGTACGATGACTCGCCCTCGTACACGAGCTGTCCCGCCGAGCCAGCTCAAGTCCCGCCTGTGACTGTGATTCGCGAGCAGATCACGGGGGCTGTTCGGGCGATGGTGCGGCGACGGTCTGCTTCTGCTTCTGCTTCCGCTTCCGCAAGTGCCTCGGAAGTTGAAGGTGGAGTTGCACTCCCGACGCGGACTACTGGGGCCGGGGACCAGGCAGCGTTGTGGCGCGTATCTTCACAACACCATCTGCTCGAGACGACGACCACCGGCGGCGGCGAGAGGGTGGGGGCCGCTGAGGTCGGAGACGACCGCACCGCGCAGGCGTTCCTGGTCGGCGGGACGACGGCAAGAATGAACGTCATGCGCAAGACGAAGAGATATACCTCGCGGATTGTGTTTGGGCGGCGGCGATGGCCGCTCTACGGGGGACACGGGCATGGGCAGCTGCAGCCTGCGCTGGTTAGCTGACATGGGCGGGGCTTGGCTTCTGCATCTTGTTTTTAGTTTATGATTGGCTCTATTAGGGAGTTGCCCCTATTTTTTACTTTGTCTTCTACTACCACTGGAGCGTTTTTTTTATTGGGGTAACAGGTAACACAGATTAATATCAATTACTTTTCTATCGCCATGACTTTGGGTTGTTTGCCACTGTAGATTGCATAATTAGCTATGTTGCATTGTGTGCATAACGCTGCCTCACCCAATCAGTATGCGCGTGCGGCATCTAGCTTGTAGGTACCCCAAACAGTGGAAATATTTTAACCCAACTTTCTTTAACTTATTGGTTGAATTTACCTAGTAGTCACCATACCCGACTGCCATTCAACCCAGCAACCCTACATCCAACCCCTCAATTCCCTTCGCAGCTCTCTCCTTCCAATCCTCCCGCCACCGCGACAACGCCGGCCGATCCCTGACCAGATCCCCACATGCCCAGGCGATCCTCTTCCGATCCAGCTCCTCCGTCACCTCATTATCAGGACAGATGATATAGAAACTCCCGGCCGCCATCTTCCGCACCAGAAACTCGACCGTCTCCTGGGGTGTCCAGCACCCGTCCGGCTTGGTGGCAAAATACTTCCTCATCATGCCCGTGTACACCCAGCCCGGCACCAGCAGATGCACACTGACCTGCGGATAGCTCCGATGGAGATCGAAGGCGAGATGCTCGGCGATCGTCTTGACGGCGCTTTTCGAGGCGTTGTACGCCGGGTTCCCGGGCGGGTTGGTGATGCCTTGCTTCGAGCCGGTGAGGATTATCGCGCGGGACGGGGGTGGGTTTTCCGTCGTCGTCGTCGCGGTGTCCGTGCCGGTGACGCTGTCCAGAAAGGTGGCAAGGCCGTTCGTGTACCCGAAGGTGTTGGTCGCGAAGGTGCTCTCAAAGTATCCCGGGTCGTGCCAGGGGGTCTTCTTGTCTGAGGCGGGTGTGGCGAGCCGCCCGGCGTTCAGCATGAGGAGGTCGATGCCCTGCGGGTAGAGCCCGTGGATGGTGGGTTGGAGCTGCGCCCAGTCTTCTTGCTTCGAGACGTCGAGCACAAAAGTGTGGGGTTTGGGGGATGCTGGGTTGGCTTGCTCGAGCTCGGCGGCCGCCGCGGTGAGTTTGGTTGCGTCGATGTCCAGGAGGATCACGTTCATGCCCTCTCGGTGGCAGTAATGGGCGGCGGCGAGGCCAATGCCGGAGGCGGCGCCGGTGATGAGAGCGGTCGCGCCGGGACGGAAGACGGTGGGTGTAGTCATGGTGATCGATTGTGTTGTATGGTGTGATTGGGAGGGTTGTGAAGCGGTTGGAGGGTTAAATTATCAATAATTGGCAAGCTCAAGCATGAGCTCGGCGGATTTATTGCGGGGACACGCGGTGACAGCGGGGTCATCCGGTGATAAGAGGTTGATCTCCGGCTTACTGTTATGAATTGTGCACACTGTATGACTAGCGGCATAGTCCAGGAGCTGATCCTACCTTTCCGCCTTCAGCTTTGACCAATCTGCCGTCCGCTCCTCGGCACCGAGCTTCACCGAGCTTCCGCCGTGAACGCGGATGAGGCCGGGGTTCCCGACCGCAAGTGGCGAACTGAATTTGCCCAGTTTGTTCCTTCCCGCGTCACGAATGCTGTGCAGGCTGTGGGGCGCCTAGCTGTTACGGGACGGATGGATTGTGCTAATCACAACATGCCTTTGAACAAGAAGAATAGCTGAAAGAGTTTTTTATGTTTATACAGGATTCTTTTATATATACTAAGTTAGTGCTAGTCTTAGTATGTAGTAAGTAAGACCTTAGATATTAATTAGTACCTAGAGCTGAGCTCTATACTAGGACCTTAATCCTATAATAGAAGCTATTTTCTTTTTTTTCTTCTACAGCTTATACTGAGCATAAGTTCAAGAATCATAGTATATACTATCTATATTATAATCTAGATAAGCGTAAGTATAAGTCTATAAAAATTACTAATTCCTTCTATCATATTATCAGATGGTTAGTAACTAAATAATTAGAGAAAATTTAACTAGTTCTGAAAGAAAAGAATGATTTTTATAGTATTCGATGACACGGAAGTCATCTGAAAGGCCGTCGCTGCCACTAAGGCGGCGATCAATGCCCTCTTCCTAGAATGCTGGACGGCACGGCTGCCGCAAAATAAGGCTGGCGGAATCAACTGACTGAACTCAACAAGAAACAGCCATGATTTTTCCATGTTTCTCGGATTGCTTGCATTGCCGAGCAGCATCAGACTAGGCTGGCCCTCAGAAGTATGAATAATCATATGGTCTTGGAACCCAATGGGGTCAGTATGATGTACTGCTATATGGTATATCCCTTGCGAGATGCTAGGAGGATTTTCACTATACAGCAAGAGATTTTGAGTACCGCCCGCCAATCACGTGAGTGATAGATTTTCGCCTTTTGATTTTCACAGCTAAGAATGACAACCATTCGGCGCGACAGGAGCGTCTGATATCGCTCAAAATATTTTGGAAGAAAGACTTACTGCCAGCAAGATCTTCTCGAAATCTAAGTGCTCGAGACTTTCTGTCAATTAGAAAACCCTTCTTTCGAATGCAGCCATTGGGGAGGAGACCGTGATTTTCGAAGCACACTTCGATGGGATGATATATCTTCAATCACACCTCACAACATTAATAGCCAAAATCTATGTGCCAAGAGTAATGAAATCGAATCGGCTACCGAACATCTACTACTCAAAGGATATTGGTTCATGGCTCCTTAGCCTCAATCAATGGAACGTCAATATCTCCTTCAGATATTCGAGACTACCATTCTTCAATAGTTGAACCCAAGAGGATTATCTTATTACACATAACCGACGAACCTGCATCTACGCGATGCGAAATAGCCTAGCTATAAGTAGGGGGCTTTGATTTCACATCGAAAATTTACGATGTCTGAGTAGGCAAACTGGACGTCGCTATGAACACGTTGGTACAAGAGATACATGGCCAAAGCTCTTGATTGTTGGGCTAGCGATCGCTCTGAGAACACTGCAGGGCACTCTGTGGAGCTTTAGTCGCTGAAAATTCAGGTCTTCTCAGAATAGCACTCTGCTTGGTATTTTCCAAAATGCATTGATCAGGCCGTTAATCCCAAACTATCAGTTTACTGGTTGTATATCATTTATGATTGTCAACCATGGCCAGATACTAGTGAAGAAGGAGAACCAGACAAGACAAGAGATACAATTGATAGCGGATATAACAGCAGTAGCGATAGCAAGGAACGATGCCCTCGCTATAAGTGTTCGGAAAGTGTCCCAGGCGGAGCTTCTCCAAGAGAAATACTACTATTCCTGAGGTCATAGTATCGATGCCTCAGACATAATCAAGATACAAATACAGATTGGTTCGCAGGGAGCCAGTCAATAGTTAATAGCCACAGAAGGTGCTTATCTCAAACATTTTGTCCACCGCTCCGGATCGAGGCTTTAAAAGCTCGCACAAGAAGAGACATGCAAGAATGCAGCCGTACACATCAACAACGCAAAGCAGTGGACACAACAGCGAATGCCTGATAAGCGGAACCAGTCATCCGCGCGGATCGATCCCGAAGGCTCAAAACCAAGCGCAGCCCTGTATTCAGGCTCTAGACAGTTCAACACAGAACATAAAGAGATAGTGGATATTACCTTGCACGATGACTTCTGGTTTCGCTCTCTGATCAGTACCGACAAACTACAACGGCTATGTGATCATGGCTGCTCTAGCTCACTGAAATACGCGCCTGTTTTTGTCCTTCTAATCGTCGGAGTGACAGACAAATTGTCTAGAGTATCAAGGTTATTTCATATCTTCACAAGCTGGGAGGTTGGACCATAACCCATACAATTTGCGGTTTCTAGCCATCTCTATCAAGACACAAAACATCAACAACAAATCTAGGCGTGGAAATTGATGTACTTTCTATGATCGAGATTGCGCAAAACCACCATCCGAAAAAGCGGGTGTAATGCAATACTTGATAGTACATTCATAGTTTCCATGAGATTCAAGAAAGACCTCTGGATACATGAGGGAATCCTGGAACTTGCCCCAGCTTCTTCAACAATATTGAATGATATCCAAATACCTAGGTGATCTTCCTTCGCTCATGATTAAGGTAGCATGGAACTTCGGCAATCATCGAACTACTTCTGACGACTTCTCGACTCTTACGCCTGGGACAGGCGACGGCAGATGCTCCTTTGACTGTGCCCGTCTTACAAGTACTATCTTACGACCCGTCCAGTCTTAGAACTCCAGTCTTACGACTATCCCGGTCTTACGACCATCCCAGTCTTACAACCTGTAGTCGTCCGACTATCTCTCGATCATATCGCTCGTATGAACAGGGTCCGACATATCTACTGTTGCGCTTCTAGCCTTCCGTATTATGACTAACGACTCAAGTCTTCAGGATCTGTGCTACAGCTCGATGATTTCCGACACCCTGCTTGTAGGACTTACGCTCTGAAGAGAAAGAGAAACAGCATAATATTCTGCTGCGGGCAAGTACAATGTCATTTGCGAGCATCATATTCAACTCGGGACCGAAGGTAGCCTTGGTTAGCAAAGGAAACACGATGTCTCCATCGACATGTTGACTTGTACTCTAGGCATTGTTTAACATCCGTGTCTCGATGTCGCACTCGATGTCGCAAAACCCAATCTTCAATTAAGCTTGAGTTTCTAATCAGAGCTACCTCATACTTCTATGCTCGCTGTCATCCAAGTCGAATTCTCTAGCTTCTGAGAGTGCTAACCAATAAGAAGTATCAGTATAGATCAGGTGAGAAGGCTTCCCGTGTAGATCGTATTTTTGAATTCATCGGATCGCTTTGATGACTACCACGGGCACCAGAAAGCTCCAAAGGTAGAGTTTGTTCAAGTTTACCTTATTCGATAGGGCACACTAAAAAACATTCATAGCTGTTCAAAGACGCCAAGACACTTTACGAGTTACTTGGAGAAGATCAGAGCAGTGCGATCCTATTCTGGTACTCTTATCACAATTTGCCTAACGACCTTCAAGATCTTTTAATACGAGGATTCGCACTTCCAAATGATGATGTGTGGCAAGGGGCCACCAGCAAGAGAATATTCGTATTTGGCTATAACGATGAAACCAGCTATTAACAAAAGGCTATTTTAGTATGATATCATCGATTGATTCTAGATGTTCTACTAATGGGCTATAAATAGTTTCTGTATGGGATCAGTATTACTAGTACTCGTCTTTATTCTCGACCATGACTTTTGAGGAGAGCATCAAAAGAACTCGAATGCCAAGATGCCAATGAAGAGACTAGTACACAAAGCATCTTTCTGGGCTGCGCATGATGTACTCGAAAGACCCTTGAGCAACAAAATCGAAACACTGATCCCCCTCTAAGAACTTATGAATGCTCTAGCAAAGTACGTGCTTCAGGTTGCCAAGCAATCAATGTATCACCTCCGTTTGCACATCAACTGATCGAATATCAGCAATGCGTCTCAACCCAAAATATAGTGACTTCACCATTCTGTGTGGTAAAGAGTCCTTCCCTGCCCATAATTGTATAGTTTGCGCGCAATCGGGCTTCTTCTCTGGTGCCATGGAAGTAGATTTCATTGTACACAGCCAGAGTGCTGCCATTTGAAGATATCTGTCTAACTCGGGAAAACATAATAGGAAGCTACCACAAATACCGTCCAGATCCAAGAAGATCCGTATACACTTTGGACTACCAAGTCATATCTCACAATACAACAGAACAAAGCCACGAACAAGACATTAAATTGAGCCTCACGGGCTCGAGTTGCCACGTTCCTGACAGTGAAACTACAATACAGGGGACTCGGGGGGCCTCAGGTCAATCTCCTGATACAAACGATGCTGAAGATACCACTCCTATACTTGACCCTCTCTCATTTCACATACTTATGTACTCTCTTGCGGACCGTCTCCCCGTCATATGATTAAAAGCTCTCGCCCAAAGAAAGGTTGAATATGAAATAGCTTAGAGACTAGACGCGGCTTAATTCCCGCAGGTAGTCTTGGAAATCTACAATTCAACGCCTAAAGGGGACCTTGTCATGGACATCACTTTACGTAACCTTTCTGTTGAGGCGGAAAAATGAAGCAGCTGATGCTATCTTCCAAGACACTCTCCTTGATTCCGTTCCAGAATTCTCACGTGACTTGCTGATCGCGATGATGAAGTCCGTGACCGCATGAGGTAAAGTGAGAGCTGCGGAAGGAATTAGGCTGAGCAGACCAAATGGTAAGAATGGAAATACCAATGTAGGTAACACGACTACAGATACTCAAATTATCGGCGGACATTTCTGCATACCAAAGTATATCACTTCTTAGATTGAGACCTGAGGAATGTACTAGCGCGTCATTTAGCTGCCTCATGGGTGTTGATCATATGTGGGCTCGGTTCCACGGGCTAGCATAGTAATTAAGTCTCGTCTCTGATTACTCAAAGTAACACAGTTTCTGCACCTGATCATTGTACTGGTATTTGCGTCTAAGAGGCACTCTTCTCGCTTGACTACCGTACAACCTGGTTCCGATGCCCATTCATCGTGAGCTTTTAACCGCATTGCTATATGTACTTTCCAGCTGATTTTGTGAAACTGCATCTAACAATTTGAACGGTGACTAGGCATTGACTGGGCATGAATAGAGTGCCTATGTCCCCACCAAGAATCATGCAGTCTCTCCAATCTAATCAAAATAGATAGTAGTATGATTGCTATTTTCTTACTCAGGGATCCGACAATGATACGAGCCTAGATCCAATCCGTCTACATTACTCCGCATCAATGACGTCTTGTATATATTGTCACACAATCCCTTGCAGAGAAAGGGTAGATTCAGTTTCTTTGGTGTTTCGAAATTCCTATAATGTCCATACTAAACCTGTCAGCCACTGAAATATCTGAGCAGAACGATGGATTCTGACGATATTTCTCAATGGCTTTCTGGCCAACAAGCTCCTGGTGTCCCACTTACTAAAGTCTTCAGCCACTATGTGACTGTCACAGAGGCACTGCAGATATTCGATCAATTCCACTCAAGGTGGATTCGCAATGGTCAAGTTCTTTGGAGTGGCATACCGTTCGACAAGGCCCAAGCATGGGCCGAGAAAAACAACCTACAAACATTAACTACAGCCATGGGCCCTTTGATGGATAAAACCAATCCAGAATGTCCGAGGATGAGAAAAACAAAGAACCAATGGAGTCGGTATATTCATGGTGCTTCCGCAATTTTTGCTTGGCATATCGCTAGATTCGAAACAGTCATACTACTTTCCCGTCCACCACCTCAACGATTACATCCCACTGGTCTTTCAAACTACCAATCGATAGAAGAGCCAATCATTCAAGGACTTCTTGGCCATTGCGCAGTTCAAATGATCATTAATATCCATCCGACTGTTCCGGGCGGCGAAAGATGCCCATACGAAATATGGCCTGATGACAAATCTTTCAAATGGATTAAGCAATTCGGAATGAAATATACGTCTAAAAGATGGAGGTCTATTGGGGAGTCCAAAGACAAGCTACCTTTGAAAGATCTGATCACTCAATCAGGACAGCATATCCCTAGTGAAAGGGCCACTGAGCGGAACGAGAGATCAAAGGTTTGGCAGAAAACATCCTATTGTCGCGTTGATGCTCACAAACTATATAGGTGCCCCCGGACAGCCTTCCTTCACCTATCCTATGGCCTTTATTACTCGTCATAATGATAAGATTTGCAGTCTTGAGCTCGGCCTGTATTCTTTTTACAGTGATTATCAGAACCTTGCGACAAGACAACGAAGCTAGCAAGCGTTGCCAATTGAGACCAGACTCAAATGATGCAGGTGAGCCTTTTTTGACAATGAGGTCAAGCAGGAAACAATCTTCAGAAATCTTTCTAACAAGCATTTTCGACCTTGATAAAAGCGTCTGGGATACAACGAAGAAGGAAGCTCGAAGAAAGTGCACAGCAGAGAAAATCCAGCCCAGGGCCCAAGAAGGAGCTCAAAAGAAGCGTAAAGTGAAGAAGGTCCAAGCCAAGGCGCAGGAAGAAGCTCAAAAGAAGCCCAATGCCAAGGGGAAAAGCAGGACTAAAGTACAGAAGAAAGCTCTAAAGAAGCGCGAAGCGAAGAAGACAATCCGGACCGGGGCGCAGGAAAGAGGTCAAAAGAAACCCAATGCCAAGAAGAAAACCGGGTCAAAGCGCAGAAGGAAGCCAAAAGAAGTGCAAAGCAAAGAACATTGAGACTGAGGGGCAGACTGAAGCCCACCGCAGAGTATAATCTGGAGAAATTATCTTAAGTTGCATTTACTTTTGAAGTATTGCCTACACTATATCCTGCACTACTTTAGCCAATGTCTCAACCAGGGACCGCCTTGTAGGCGTTAGGGTACCTTGATACGGAAAAACATGGGTCAAAATCTCTAGCTACTTAGTCTCAGAAAGGTTTTCAACTTCTACAAGTGCTAGCGACTAATAATACCGAGTCACAATAGCATAATCAATTATCTAATTCAAGACGAAATAGAAGACAGCATTTCTCGGGTTGACCATACGGATAATGTACACCCGATCGTGTGTTCCCCCCAGCTCTTGCACTAGCGACACCTCCCTAAATGACTAGACCTCAGGATTTGTACACTATTAATGACTATGAGAACCTCTGATTCAATCTTCTATTCTTCGTAAGCTTGAGGTACGTAACTTTAATGTGTACTGGACCATGCTGGCAATGAATAGATTCAGTGATTTGCAATCGAAATGGCCACCACTCTATCTCAAACATGCATGTCCTATACTTACCACAAAAATGTGATGTCCTCTTCAAAGATAAAGACTTGCGTGAATACAAGTTTTTTTTAAAGTGATAATATGTTCAAATTTCATGATGCCCCCCGAAAAGTGAGGATGGAAGATGATATTTTACGGTCACGTCGAGGTTTAAGTCAAGCGTCAACACATCCCCATTGCCACTGGATCTCTCATCATCATTCATTGTAACTCCTTCATCATGCAGCAAGATTGGCTCACTACCAGAGAAGTGCACGTGGCCACTGAGCGTCGACTGAAGTACCAAGATACCGCCAGGGTCAGACTTAAGGAAATAGAATTCAATCTACCACTGTCTATAGGCTTGGAGCGGCAGAAAATAGATAAACTCAAACAGACTTGGAAGGAAGACGGCTGCCGGAGGCTAGATGTCGAGAACTATATCCCGGCCCTGGCCTCCAGCGAAGCCATCTCTCAAGCATTAGCCAGAATTGAGATGACCCCCGAATGGTTCAAGAACAATCGAACAGACCATTAATCTTCGATAACATTCAACCCTAACCAGATCAAGGGTCTTCATTGACGTCATCGGATTTATGCGGCCGCTGATTTTCTGGCTCCAGCCGACAAGTGGTGGGTCGTGGATATCTATCTGGATGGTAAGTTACTGCTATCGTAAGAAAGGCAGAAATTGAATGCTAATGAATGCTTGGTAATAGATGTTGACGATGCTCTAAGGGATCACCTAGTTGAAGAGTACGATCTTAACCGAGAACATGCAGATGGGTATACCTATCGCAAAATCCGTCAATTTGACGATGACCATTATATTGGGACAAGGTGGAAGGCCCATTTATCATCATTCAATCGCCAACGCTGGGAGCAAATTGTCAATAACAACTGGCTCGAAAAGCCTTCGACGAGCTACTGGATATCCCAGGTCTCTGGATGGACGGGATGAGGCTGAGTATGGTATATAGACTAGTCGCAATCAGTTGCCCGGAGGTACGCCAACACAAAGTCTGCATTGTTCCCTGAGACCTTCTTCTTTCTGCCTGAAAACTGCTTATTTTGTTCTCGGATCTCATATCATCTAACATTATTTACAGAATATTTGTGCTTACTTGAACCGTGTCCATCGCTTCTGGTCTTCACTGGTTAATGATGACACAAACGCAAAGAAATGTATCGATCAGAAATCAATTAAGAAGCTTGAATTACTCGCGTCCGGCACATCTCCCGATGATGCTAAGTCAGCACAACAAATGATTTTGACTGGTCAAGTATTTCCCGATTTCGAGAAGACAGGAGGACAGAAATTTGGGACCGACTCAAGGGATTCAAACTTAAGGTCTCATACCTTCACTGCGCACATTTTTTGAGGATTTTAAGTACCTGGAAAGTTGTGCCTACTGCCTCAAGCGACTGGTAGGTCCATCTGAGGTATCTATTCATTAATCATTGAAACAAATATTCATTGTGGCTTCAGATACTATAAACGATTATCTTATTCAATTTGCCGAGTACGAGTATCGGAAAGTGCACATGGTGAGTGCTCAGCAATTCAATTTCGGATACTGCCAGCTCTGGCTGTATGCCGCCCGATCCGAAGAAACAGAACCATCATTTAGCCAAACCAAAACTTGCTCCAGCCGACCAGCACGCCATCTATAACATGGCTCAGCTTGCCCATCGTTTAGGTTTCAGATCAACCGAGATTAACACAATAATTAATGCCTCCCCGGACCACCAAATCGCGCGTACCGCATTACTTCAAGCTCAGAAACCTGACCGGTATCGTTACGATGCTGACACTTTTGAGACCCTGATTGATCGACTTGGAAATGTTTTGCGGCCGCTAGACCTGCTTGCGAGACTGCAACACAACCTACTTTAAGCAAACCCGTAAAAGCCCAAGCTCGCTGTGGTCTGCCCAAACTGCAAGCCCAGGAACATGACAAATCGACTTTATTCTTGCCATGCTTTATTGATGAGTTCCCTCAGGCGAACCATCTGACTTCTTGGTTTGTCCGCCGTTTTGTCTTCGGTGCCTTTCTTGGAGCAAACCTGACGCCTTTCGAAGATGGCTTCCAGAATATCCTGTCTCAGTTACTTCAGCCCATCACCCGAACCGCCAACCCATTATTTCCGCAGATCGAGACCCTCAGAAGCGGACCCAGTCTGGATGGCTTCGAGACATCGGTTGCAGACTTAATAAATGTGGATTCTGTTGCAGACTCTCTGACATTATCGCCTCAGTCTTTCCAATCGCTGAACATCAACCAAGAAGTTGGGAGCTCTCAAATCTCGTACTACGAACACAAAATTTCGAACGGAAGATCAAAATTTCTATGAGTTCTTGACAACCCAAAGAGAGAGCCCACCTGAAAGCGTAGAAGCCGGGAACTCTGAAATTTCCCATAACGAAAACGAATTTCGAACGGAAGATCGAAGTTGCTATGAATTTTTTTTAAAACAACTCCAAGGGAGAGAGCCCGGTTGAATCCGTAGCCTGCTGGTCAGTCAATGAGGATAGTGCAGCAGATGAGTCTTTGGAATCTCCAAAACGATTGCTTGGAAAGTACACACTAAAACCAATCGTGAAGAAAGCGTTGTGTATTGAATCAGTTTTAGTATGCTTTCTTCTTATTCACTATCCTTGTATCGTTGTATCTGAAATGCATATCGGACTCCGTATTCAAGGCTCACTTTTGTCAATCAGATAACTGGGACTGAAAGGTCTATCGTAATTATGGAAGACTGAAATGAGAATATATGGTCCGACTTTGAGAGGGACTAAAGTGGGTCTAGAGAGCAGAGGTACTATAATTAGTTATAGCTACTATGCTGATCAGTAAATAATACTCCGCGGGCAGCTTGCAATAATCCTTTTTCTATATTCGCGCTTACTCGAGGGTGTACGAAGCTAACAGTCCGCTGCGGCTTAGATAAGAATAGTTTAAAGGTAATTAGTTAGGCTGGGTGTATCAGTTACTATGTTATTTGCTTCGTTTTGGGGCCCCATCGAGCGCCTGGTCCATCGCTTAATATAGAGGTTAGGGAGCTAGGATAAACTGTAAGTTTATT
Source organism: Aspergillus saccharolyticus JOP 1030-1 (assembly GCF_003184585.1). Lineage (NCBI taxonomy): Eukaryota > Fungi > Ascomycota > Eurotiomycetes > Eurotiales > Aspergillaceae > Aspergillus > Aspergillus saccharolyticus. The sequence goes on along the minus strand of NW_020290640.1, from coordinate 292,372 downwards.
AGCTACGGACAGCCCGCCAAGCCTGTAATCGCCAGGAGTTTTCTTTTAATATGGCGGCGAACCAATTCTTCTGGACCATTGGAATATAAAAGCAAGCTCACGGGACTTTCCGATCTAAAATGTCTGTGGAATAGAATTGATAAAGTACCTACCAATCACCGATCACCGACCTCGCATTTTTATGCCCAAGGTCCATCCCAGGCCGAGCTGGCTTTACATCAACGTGAACTAGGCTTATGCATCTACTTGGGCAGAACTGAAGTGTTTACTCTGCAATGATTCGTTTTCAGATGTCTTGAAACAACGCGATCGAGTATAACGTGGCTAGACCACCACAATTTTTAAACCGGGAATCATAATCCTCAACCAATAGAAACAGAACACGTATTGGTCAGCGGAACTCAGATACTTTATAACCAGTAGGATGCTCTTTGTTTTCGTCGGGTAGTGATATAATGGTGCGCAAAAAGAACAAGAAGCGCGATAGTTCAAGCTCGCTGCTACCTTTGAGAGAAGCTTCACAGTCTGATTATCTAGAAAACTATTCTTCACCTCTTGCACGCAGAACCTCACCCTCACCTCAATCAGCTGACGAAAATATGTCAGGGACAGAGATAGCATACATCGAGTATGTCTCTCTTCAATATGAATATAGGTGATGCTTACATTCGTCAGCTTTTTGGACTCGGATTTCGTGTCCCTTCGAGTTCGTCAGACGGGACGATCGTTTAGAATTCATCGGAAACTGCTTCAATCGAAGTCCAGGCCACTAATTGCAGCTTTGGATAGTACGCTCAAAGAAGGACGGGACTCCCTGTACGAATTTGAAGATGTGAAAGAGGGAACAGTGGCTCGGTTTATTGAATGGGCATATCGAGGGGATTATCCTACTTCAATCACCCTTTTGGAGCCTCTTCCGACCCCATTTATCCCGGACAAGGTCGACACAGACATCGAGGATAAGCCTGGAACAAAAAGTCCAGAAACGGACTTTACCTCGGAGAATCATCCTCTCCTCGTCCACGTTCGGCTTTATATATTCTCACATATTTATATTATTCCTGAACTTCAAAAATTAGCCTACGAAAAAGCGACCGCCTGTTTCGCGGACCTGGACAAGCCGGATGGACTCGATAGGCAACTTGCAGTAATTGATGCTTTACGACTATCTTTTTCCAGGCTCTCTCATGAGGATACTTTGTTGGACTGGCTGGCTCAGTATGCCGCTTATAGTATAGACAAATTGCGGCTACAGGGTTCTTTTCATGATCTTCTGAAAGATTTTCCCGCTTTGAGCTCCCGTATGATGATTTCGCTGAGCCCAGCACAGTCTCCGCCATGGCGGAGTACACAGCAAAAGCACCAGTTCACGCAATATTCTGCTAGATGGACGGGTGATAATTACGATCTTTGAGAAAATCAGTAAGCCAACGCAGCCAAGCGGATTCTTTTCGGACGGGTACACACCGCTTATCTAAGCTTACTGTGTTTGTGCTGTGCTCGTTGAAATGTTTTTCCTCCCTGTTTCCCATCAACAGCTTGCTTGGCGCGCTTGGTGTTCCATGGTGCCTGCCTATAATAGAGGTCTAGTTTCGTATGTCGCATCGAGAAATGCTGGTCAGCTTCCATGCAAAACTTGGTGTTATGCGCTTTAATGGCCTCAAATATCTTAACCGACGTTTCTTAGTCAGGAATCAGATTGTTCTCATGCTTCTGTTGGCACAATTCGAGAACATGTACTTTTTTGCGAGCTGATGCCAGCGGGGATTATATTAGATACCCCATTCCGACCCTCATTATTTGCACAGTTTATTTGAGAGCAATTATCATTCGTGAGGTTTATCCTGGCAGGCTCGACAGCGTTTGCTAATTCTGATACATCAATGGGCGAGCTGCTTTCCACCAATTAAGATGCATCCGGCCATTCCGACCCTTTTTCGGGAGGAATTCCCCGTCGACTGACGAGGAACTGCGGGGTACCCGCCTGTCTGAGCGACACGTTGCATAGCCTCACTTTGAAAAAGCCAGCCTAAGGCAGCTTCAATCATATCACTGTCCTTTGACATCTGATATTGTTGACCTGGAAGGCACCCCAGAGGACCTAAAGCGAGAGCGATCAGACAATCTCGATACCGGTGGTGTGGTAGCCACATGGAGTATGCCACAACTCCCTTGTTCACTTTCGCCTTGAATCAAGGCAAGCGAACTCGATGGAGAGTGAAATGAGATTGAGAGATAAGATGGCTCTTTGCAAGTAGTCTTGATCTGCTCTTTATGATAAATAATCTGGATTGACCTTGCTTGTTTTTTTTCTTGGGGTAGTCTGCTCAAGGTAAACAGAATAGCAACGTCTGTCGTGTATCCTACATACCTTTACGTATTCTCTGAGTTTCAATGTCAGCTATGACTTGCGAAAACCCAAGTATGGCAGCCGCGGCATCTTCAAGTCTAGTTCCCGAAGCCCAGACTATCTTGAGCTTCTTCGATCAACTTAAAGCATTATCTCCGTCAGTCGGGTTTGAAATGATTATGAATATTTGCGAAGACAACAGGAAACTTCAAGGTCGGCTGGATGACATGAGTAACAAGGTTAAGAAAAGAGAGGCGACCATCGACGGGATGTTGGAAGTCAATGAAAAAGCGAAAAGCCAGCACCGAGAGACAATAGTCCAGGTACAGAAACTCGAAAAGGTTATTCAAGAGAAAGAAAGCCTGGTTGAAAAGCAGATCCGAGGCCTTTGTGATCGAGATACCCAAATAAAAAAGCTGACAGCTGAAATGAAGAAACAGGCGGATCATCTGGCGCGAACGAAGCAGGAATGTGGCACATTGCAAGGCACAATCGAGGCCAAAGATACAATCATCACCGGTCTCAAAACAGACAAGGTTAATTTGACCGATCGCTTGACAAGGCTAGAGAAACTCAATTCGGACATCGAGGAAGCGAACCAGAACCTAAAATCTACCCTTGCTGACGTCCAAGCCAAACTATGCCGGGTTGAGGGGTTCACTGTTGGTCATATTGATAGTGAAGAAAATATCCTGTATGTTCCTCCGTGTGAGCTCACTCATCTGCTAATTCTCGTGCAGGATAGACAGTTTCACAGGATTATGGGAACTCGCGAAAACGAAGTTGAATTCTGCATTTGCCGTTGACTTGCCGCCCGAGAGTTTTCAAGTATGTATATCGTGGCATTTCTGGACAGAAACTAACTACTCTTTAGAATGTTTCTGCATGGTCCAAACTGAAGGAGTCTCACCTTGCTCAAACTCACCGAATTCCTTTGCCATATTCCAATTCTCAAGCAGCGAAACAGGTCCGGTCGGCATTAGTTCTCGCCATTCTCGCTAGAGAGATTGACCAGCATGTGTTCCAGCCCGTTTATATCCTGCCTACGGACCCACGCATACGGCAAACTCTCAAATATCTCGCTAGGACCGACTTTGAGAAAGAATCGTTCTGTCGCTCTCTATTGCAATCTATCAATCCAGACATGCAGGATAAGTCGCTCCAGACCACTATTAAAAATGTTGTTAGCAATGTACTGTGTTACATTGATGACATACTCCCTGACACGCAACGCGCTTCACTTTACTCGGAGATAGAAGTAATAGTACGGAAGGCTGCCGAAGTCTGGCAGCTAATCAGACGTTCCAAGCGAATGTATGAGCCCGACTTTGACCCACTTGAGTCCGATGAGGACTGGATCGCTTTCGACGCCCCCGATAAAGAACGATCAGCATCAGGTAGCAAGCACAATCCTCGAGAGCCCGATACTCTGACAGTGTTTCCTCGTCTCTCTTCCATCGAGAATAACAATGTGATCGATTACTCGGTTGTGATCCAGCTGGCCAGCTCTTCACATTTTCTTTCGAAGGCGCGGAGCGAGATTAAGCGAGAACCATCCAGTTCCAGTGTCGTTCGGAAGATGGCCCAGACTTGGCGAAACCGTTCTGTCACCTCCAAGGATACAAATGTCCGCCAGTCTTTGGAGCTTGCGAACGGCCATAACAAGGTCAATAGCAAATAATGGCTCATGTAACTACCGTCTAGGATCCTGCAAATTACGACATTTCAAGTTACTGCACTGATGTCGAATAAATCTTGTGTCTTATCTCATCACTTCTTGAAGACGAAATTTGTAGACTTCTTAGCATCAGAGTACCCAGGTGGACAATTTACGCAGTAGCGACCCACCTAACGGTGAGGAAACCAGATAGCCTTTCGTCCCCCAGACTAAGGCTATTTGTAGTCATGGCCAAAATTTAGAGTAGGCTCGCCGGAACATACCCACCATGCTAATGTCTCAGCCTCATTATGGTACTGTACTGTCCTAGCTAGCAAAACTCGAACTGCTCTGCTTGGGCTGTTTTATTTCTCTCTATGATGATAGGCTGCAAAAATTGATGCACGGCCTGGATTTCGATGCACCGGTTTCGTGACGGTACTTACTACTGTACCAACTTTCTAGAAAGCCCAGGTGCAGATGAGACGGTGCATATGCCTGTCTATCTCTTAGTTAGGCCTTGATTTTCGGTCGGCCCTCACGTGGCTATGTCCCTTGTCTTCCTCCAATATCTTTACGCGGCGGACTGTTTGTTCTTGTTCTCTCCCGCCATACGTACTGGAAATCTTGGGACGCAATGCCGTAAAGTGTGGATCAATTCTTGCCTGCGGATGAGCATGGGTATTTAGACCACTATTGATTCGGATATCATATGTATGTACAAAGTTGTTGTGTATGTATGGCGTTCATTCCCGCATTCCAACAACACGCAGTTGGATGGAGATGTAGCATGCAAGCGGCAGTCGAGACAGTTCCAGTCAACTTCCAGGGGGCCGTTTTGAAGCCACTCATCCCAGCTGTACCAACTTATCCAGCGACTGGGCCAACTCAATCGACCGCTCTAAGACCCTCTTCTCCTCCCCCGTCAAATCTCGAATAACCCCATTCACCATACAACTCGCATCCTGCTTCCTCGCCCCCTTGACCCACTCCGCATCAATCATCCACTTCTCCGGCACCTGATACTCATTCTCCATCCCGAGCTGGCCCTTATTCTTCAGCAAACTCCCATTCCACCACAGCAAGCGATCCCGCGCATCCACATGCGCGATCACAAAACTGCACACCCCATCCACCACATTCTGAGCGCCCCGCTCGACCGGGCTCTCCCACCCCACAATGCCCCCGTAATGCCGCGAGAACTCATACTCCGCCCCCGCCAGCTCCAACCCAAACCACCAGCTCTCCTTATCGCCATACGTGATTTTGTACGTTGTCTCCTCGCGCACCTCGTACGAGTTCTGCCAGCAGACGTGCAGCAGCCCGACCAAAATCTCCGCGCGTCCTTTGTTGAGCACGACCAGCCCGGAGTCCCCTTCCTCGGCGTACTTCTCCACCCATACGCGCGAGTCGTTCATGACCGCGCTCGGCCGCCGGATCTGCGAATGCCACCACTGATGTCGTTCCTCGAACGCATACTGCCACAGGAGCCGGTCATGGAACAGCAGCGCCCCGCGCTGGACGAATGCCTCGTGCTCCAGCAGCACTTCGGGTTGCTGGAAGAAAACCGCGTCCGCGTCCGCGAGGATCACCGTCTCGAACCGCGAGGCTAGCGCCGCGAACGCCTTGATCGCCCACCCTCCGGTCTGAAGCTGGAGGGTGGCGTCGTCGAACACCGTCAGAATGTCGAGGAATTCGATGGTGGGGGCCGTCGGCGATGGGCCCGCTAAGCTGGCGAGTAGGTCGCGGTTCCGCGCGGCGAGGTCGCTGTCCCCTGCGTAGACGACCTGGATCGGAAGCGTGGAGTTGAGCACCGAGCGGAGGGCCCCGATCAAATGAGCCGCGTACCGCACGGTTTTGTCGCTGGTGGGAATGACGATCCCGGCACTTGGCGCGGTGAAGCTCGCGCGGAGGGTCGCGAGCGGGTGCGTGGTGGTGGCCGGGTGGGAAGGGTGCGTGAGGAAGGGGAATTGCGTGGCGACGACTTGTTCGATGGCATCCTGGTAAAGCGCTCGCGTGGTCGGGTTGTTGGTGGTTTGCGCCAGTGTCAGCCAGTCCCGCACGATGCGTAGACGGCGGCCCAGCTCACCGTATCGCTCTTTGAAGGGCTTCTCGATCGGGTAGTCAGTGAAGTACTGCGTCAGGTCGGTGAGGAGAGTGACTTCGGCGGTTGTGAGGTTAGCGTGGGTGGTCTCTGTCGCGGTAATGGGGGGTTGGGTGGTTTTGAGGTCGGGAAATCGGGTCATGTCTAAAGAAGCGGCGGAGCCCCGCGGGAAGAACAGGAGCACGAAGAGGATGCATGTCGTCGCGATAGCGGCGATGACGAGCCGGAAATTGCGCGGGTTGAACAGAGTCGTCAAAAGACTCATCTTCTGCGATAGCAGCAGCTTGGGCTCTGACCAAGCCAGCATGGTGTCGATGGAGGTGGAAAATGCATGGGCGGGCGCGTGTGCAGCACAAAACACACCAGCAGCAGCAGCAGAGCACTGCAGTAGCTGCCAGAATCCGGATTGTTTCTGCCTGGGAGGTGACGTTGCCCTTCAAAGGGTTTTAGGGTTGGTGTCGATCCATTGCACTGTTAACAGGTTGTCGAGAGGGGCCACGAGGGCCCGAGGGTCTACTTATTCCTTGGAATGGAACCACCTAGAGGCCAATAAGGGGCGATTCATCTTTCTGCCTTCTCATCCGCACTAAAGTAGGGCTGATTGCTGAGGCTTTTTCTGGACGGGCAGTGGGTCGAGCGAGCTAATTCTCATCGGCGGGTCTGGCCAGCCCTAAGATACCATACTGTGTAGTTTGCCCCTCGTCTTAAATCTCGTATTTCGCCCCTTGAACTGTGGTTGGAAATGAGCGACACGGACCTCACTAGTCAGCTAAGCCCTGCCTCCGCTGCTCTGGGGGCCAAGCCTCAGCTAAGGTCGCGTGCCTGTATTTAGTGCATTTCTTAGTGGTTCATGCTGCTTGTCAGTGGTAGTAGGTAGCTAGTTACAGCACAGTATTAGTAACCTTAGTGACAGATAACTACCTAGCAAATATGAATTCAGAAAAAGCCGATCGGGTTGGTTAGATAAACCGACGATTTTCAATAAAGTCAATCAAACTGAGCATCCGTGGTATCTCAGACCTCTTGCACAGCAAATCAGTGCGTTGACCACGGAAGCCCGAGACAATTTGCCATTGCTAGTCCAAATGACGGGCGCGGTGCAGTGTGGGGCAGCCATCACAATGCAGTCATTCCTCCCGAGCCAATGATACGACGCCCACTTGCAGTTTTGGTTATCGCTTATCGTCCCCCCGGCCCGGTGCGTACGTATAGGCGAGATTACGATGCCGTGTCTTTCATGGGTCATGGATGTTTGGGGGCTGTCAGCTCTCTGGTGCAGCAGTCTGTACTAGGTAGATCCACTAGCATGTCGGCTGCTGCAATGAGAGGCTGAACGCCGTTATGCGAGTCACATGATTCAGCTTGGTTCATAAGCAGGGGATACTAGTATCAGCCTTTCTCACCACCTTCCTTCCATTATTGTATCGGGTACCATCCATATTCGCAGATTTTCCAAATACAGCTTCGTATCAGCGTTCATCATCAGAACTCCCTAGAGCCGAAAGATTATGAGCCCGGAGTGGTGTGAAGCTATTCAGAACCACTTGTTGATCGTGTTTGACTCACTATATGCGCGGGCCAAACAGGTCTCTGACTAGACGCCCAGAAAGTACATCATCACCGCTAGTCGGATTCGTCGTCTCTCTGCTTTCAACTGTGTGATGTGTGACTGCCAAAGTCCGAGGCTACCTGGTAGAGCTACTAAGAATCACGTCGAAAATGAGGGAGAGCGGGGCAGGGATCATGGATCCACAAACCGTCAATCTCCAACGGTCCTCCAAGGCGCGGCTAACTATTGATTCTGGTCGGATGCCATCCAGGACGCACCGGCGAAGCCAAGGCTTGTGGCAATTTGCATCCAGAACATGGCTTGACAGAGGGTGTCGAGATAACGTCTCGATACCTGATATCCTGAGCCAGATTGCCAAGCTGTTTGATCTGAGATCGTGAGTTGCACATCACAAATGCGCCGCTCGCCAGATTTTACAATGATTTCTCGCTCCAGGCGGGGTCTTCATCAATATTTCAGTCGTAGTGCTTTCCTTTGTCGGCTGGTTCTCGCTTGGACTCCTAAATCTCCGAATCTCAACGGTCTGGGGTCCGGGGAAAGCCATGTATGACGGAATAAGCAACCCTAGACGCAAGATGACAAAACGGAACAATCATGGCGACGACCCTCAGTTCTGAGAATCTAGAGGCATGCTGAACCACGAGCATAAATCCAGACAGTGTCCCGCTATCAACTGGTTTTGTTTGTCCATCTCTGCTCCAAGAAGCCCGCTCCAAACCACTTTTATCACAATTCTCTCACCTCAGACAAAATGAAACCCTCATTCTTCCTCCTTCCCATCCTCATCACCTGCATCCTCGCCAATCCTCTGAAGATCCAAATTCTTGAGGACGAGGAGACCTCCCTTGAGGCCGACGAAAAGCATTACTGCGGCGGGCTGGGGTCCCTGTGTCAAGTCAAAAATTATAAGACGATCTGGATCTGCGATTGCGAGACCATTTGCGAGTCCCGGGTCTCCCATGCCGGGGCTACCTATTGGTATTGCAGTGTTCATGAGTGAGTGCGACGGGCGGGTCGTTTGGTGCTGCAAGGGCTAGTGGCTGGGCTGGTTCAAGGCGGAGAGCGGAAGGACTAGCTGAACGCACGGGAATGATTTTACTGGAAGCGGGGGGTTTATGTTGGTCTTTCTCTGCCTTGCTTGGGGGGATGCTTGTTGTCAAAAACGCCATTTTTTTGGTGGCTGTGACATACTCTGTCGGATTGCGAATCAGTATCAATGTCTCATTTGTCGACCAGGGCTCTTCTATCACACAATGAACATTCCCATCTTGACATGAGTTTTTCTCGAAATGACGTAGAATCAAACCATATATCTGCAAGTTGTATGCAGCTGACAGAAGATGACAGATCCGGTGGCTCTCAATATACATCCCTACACGCATGACTGCACGCCACGAATCGAAGCCCTAGGTCTATCCCTGCTACTACCGCTGGTAATCCGAGACGCAGCCGACAAGGCACTCACTCATTGGTCCCCTTGCTCACATCCTCTTACCCACAGCACCCGAAACCCGACACGCCAACCTCGCACTAAGCATAGTCTGCCGCTGCAGTCGGCCCTCATCCGCATTCTCTCCGGAATCTTCAGAGTCCCGAAAATGCCCCAGAATCATGAACAAAATCTCGCATGGTAGATCAAGAACGGTGAGGGTGCGAATGTGGCTTCTCGACAGCTTCATTGCTGCGGCTCGCAATTGTGCGCGCGGCTCATCCAACTTCACCCGTATGATCGAATGATCCGGGCAACGCGCGCTCCGACTCCATCAGCCCATAATGCGAGCACCTGGTCTGTGGTTTCTAGGGTGGACAGTTTTTCGCATATCTCGGGGAGGCTGCTGAGGTTATTTATGGGGCCTTCGTCTGAATGTTCTTGGCGGGGTGTAGATTTGGTGTCACGCGTGGATCTCATTGTTGTACGTGGACTGTGGTTCGGTGCTGGATAGATGCTGCTGCGGTCAAACCGCGGTTTAAGAGAACGCATACTGGTAGGGCGCCATCAAAAGCAATGTTTGCATAGTGCCTTTAGGATGGCTAGGTTTGAGAAATGGAATATGTAGGTTTCTTTGACGAGGCGCGGCCTGATGCTGTCGTGCGTACAAGAGACAGTTTCGTGTCTTAGAGGTTTTGAGCCTGGCACAGTGAAGTTCATTCACTCTGAACACTTTTTGGACTGAGTTGACTTCCGTTCGAGGCGGCTTCCAGGCACAGTTGCCGAGGGGAGCTGGCCTTGGGTCTTCTATAAGACTGATAACAAGCATGTGTAGTCTTCTAAGTACTATCCTCTCGAGCTATCATTCTTTCCAGACCGTCTTTTGATTAAAGCTTCCTAGGTCAATAATTACGGAAGGAAGTGTGCAATCGCTGAATGAATCATATGCACATACCTGTGTAGGGTGAGCCAATTCACATTCAAAGGCTTCAAACGTCTTCCCCGGGGAATTGCAAGCATCGGCTCAAGACCTTAGGTAAGTCCATGTTTCAGATCTGCCTCTGGACTTTGTCAGCTTGACCCCTATACCTTTCACCGTACTTCTGGTGATTGCCCTAGAGTCTATCGGTGAGCCTCTGCCAACCCTCAGAGTATACATGGCCAGTATAGAGGATCTCGAAATTGCCTTGACCAACAAAACACGTCTTGATTCTTTTTCGGCCCCACCGCCAAGAAGTTAGTGTGGATAAATGATTGAGCGGGATGGTGTAACTTAAAATCTGTGTAAGTAATTGTCTTATATGCTGCATTATATCCAGAAGGTATTACCCGCAAAATACACATATGCTGGTCGAAATTCGTAATGAGTTGTAATAGGTAAGGCCCTCACCCGTTGGTAAAAAGTCTGTCAACCAAGCAGCGATCCTCTCTTAAAACTAAAGGTTCTCGCTCCCGGCATCTGATGCTAATAAAATCCATTAGTAAGCATACCGGTGGCAAGAACTATCAAAAGAAATATCAGACTAATACTAGACCCTTGAGGGGCAGAGTTTAGACAATAGAAGAAAGTAGAAGACCACGTTTGATATGGTCCTTCATTGATGTACTCCTTTACCTAACAAGGCAGGCTAGTAATGGCTGGAGCTAGTATAAAGTCATCCTCAATCATAAGCAAGGCAGAGAGAGAGTCGATTGTGCTACGGCTGATACTGACTCATTGATTGGTGGTGACTCGAAGAGATTCACTAAGTCCCATGTGATCGAAGTTTGAGGGCCTATTCCAAACCCCTCAAGAATACATCTAAATATCTGAGAGTGTAGTATTTAGGGGGGTTCACTCGCAAAGGTGTCGGGTCAGCGAAAAAAGAGAAGCCAAATCCTCAAGTGGTGATCTGATAATATTAAATTTTATGGAAGGTCTGCAGGCACGTATCCAACAATTCTTCGATTATTGACGGAGCATTTATCCATCTTGGTTCCTAGAACTGAGATTGAATCCTTGTATACTGTACTGCTCGAGAGACTGAAGAGCATTGCTAAAATATAAGTCATTTTATGATATACGATGACGGGGTATGCATATGTAACTCGGTTAATTTACTGTGATTCTTCTCTTCTGGTCTAATGTTAAGAATTGATTATGAATTATTACTCTTTGAATACAAACATTTGACATTGCTGGAAGCCCTTAGTATTCTGGAGAGTATGAACAAGCGCCTTTTCGCAAGAGCAGCTGCACAATCTCTGTATGGCCTCTAGCAGAAGCTGCCTGCAGGGCATTCCCATAACGCCCGCCTTGCATATTGACATCGGCGCCTTCTTTCAAGAGCAGCTGCACAATCTCTGTATAGCCT
>NW_020290640.1:181971-279724 GCF_003184585.1 Aspergillus saccharolyticus JOP 1030-1 | reverse complement strand
CCTTGAGCAGAAGCTGCCTGCAGGGCATTACCATAACGCCCGCCTTGCGCATTGATATCGGCGCCTTTCCCTAGCAACAGTTTCACCGTACTTTGGAAATTCGCTAGCGTTGCGTAATATAATAGAGTCGCCAGTTCCCAATCTCGCCGCCACGTTTCAATCTCAGGTTCATCCGCGTCAAATAGCTTCCCCCACACTCTGTAAGCTTGCTCTCGCTCAAGGAAAAATTTTAGAATACTTCGCTAAACCTCGTTCTCAGTCTCAGCAGGTCTTGCATGGTCCATCCAATACCGTGCAGCGTACTGCGCCAACGGAAACTTCACCTGAATATCCTCAGCTGTACTCTGCTTGTCTATATAACATAGATAAGACAGGCAGACCAGTGACATTTCTCTATACGACGTTGACATCTTCAACCGCCCCTGCCACTTGCCTTCTCTTTGAGAATGGATGAGGAACTCCCTCGCTGTCTGGTAGATGAACAATAATTTCGAGTCGTAAACATTGATAAAGAGGCCGCATAGATTCTTCACAGTGCTCTCAAAGGTCTCTTCATCCCATAGACGGGACTCCAAGACAGAATAGGAATCAAATTCTTTCTTCTCCAAAGCTAATGTTAGAGCTATATTCGCTTCAGCAAGTGTCAGGGGCCGGGCTGCAGCTAAAACAATTTGCAGTAGTGTCTCTGTGTATATCAGGTTTCGGCTCCGCTCCAGGATCTTTTCGTATGCTTCCGTTACCTTGGACGGCAGGTCAGAGAGGAGCGCTTCCATATCAGACGGCCTGCTGTATTCGCTTGGACTCTCCTGAATAATCTTAAATGTGAGATGTAGCCACAGGTATGTGCAGTGCTCCATGCTTTTAAGTTTGAATGAAATCCTTTCACGATCGGCCTCCTTGAAATTATCTGCAATTTCACCCAATCTGGCGTCGATGACTAGATTGATCTCGCTGCTGATCAAGGCAGACTTTTCATCGCCGTCAAAGTGCAGATATGTGGCTGTGTTAATAAATGTTCTAAAAGATAATTCTAGGTCGTCGTATGGGCGACTGGTGATCAGAAACTTGAGTGTTGAGGGCGGCTTAGATTGGTTCGAAGGCTGGCAATAGAAGTCTCTCAGCTTATCAATTAATTGACGACTGCCATCTGCATTGCATTCATCGAGGGCATCAATGACACAGACAATTTCTCCAGCATCGAGCGAGTTAGCGCAGTCCATAAGGATTCGCCACAGTTCGGAAAAGCTTTGAACTAGTTTTTTGCCATACTCCTTATGACTAGGAAGTGCATGTCGTATTAGACCACTACCAGGATTATGTATAATAAGCTGGTGAAGTATTGTGCACAGGGCATTGCTTGCGTGCATGCGGCGTTCATCTCCGTCTTTGAAAAAGAAATAGCAGATAGTCGACGTTGTGACCTTTGTAGTAAGTCATCGCTCATCGATCAAAGCCCGTGACAAGACTGACTTACCACAACCAGGGCCGGCAGAGATCCAAAGAAGCCTGGAAGTGCTGCTGTCCCGCCAGTCACAAAATCTGTCATCCCCGAAGAACCATTCGCATGTACCTGGAACCCTGGCTGGGTTGAAGTCTTTGTAATCTTTATAGTCAGATGCAAGATCCTGAAAAAGTTCTCTCTCTCTTTAGTCTTTATAGTTCATCTGGATCTGCTCCCGGCCCACTTCCAAGATTCTCGAAATTTTATCAAGAATCGCCTGCGACTTCTGCATCTCTTACAGTTGATTATCTCTATCCTTCCGAATTTCCTCTGCCTCAAGCGGTCGGATGCAGCGGATGCAGTGTTTATTTATTTCATTAATCTCTGTCAATTTTCCATCCCAATTATTCCAACCGGCTATGTTTTGCCATGCGCGAGAGAGTTGAGCTGTAGAAAGATGACATATAATGCGCGCCTGGTATTCAATAATGTGCGAATAAAGCTTCGATAAAGGTTCCATAAGGTCTTGGTACCCTTCTCGATGTGCGGGCCGGAGATATGTCCTTTCACAAATTTCCCAGTAGAGTTGAATATCGCTGATTAAATCAAAGCCTTTCAGCATAGTCTCGATGTTTGTCGTACCGCTCGTGAGTAACTGGTAATGTCAGCATTATCTTGGCAGTCGCGGATCTAATCAATTACCGGGAGAAGCAACGAAACACCACACCATGCCAGTGCTGCATATGGCTGAGCGCTGAGAGCATTCTTAACTATTGGGTCGGTCCAGAGGAGGAACTTTGCCAACTTCTCAGCTTGCTCCCTTATCTTGATCTTCTTTCCTATAAGCGACAATTGCCACTACTTCTTCTCTCGATTCTCCAATAGCTGCTTCACGATTGATTCAACCGCTCGCGAAGTTGAGAGGTCTGCATCTGTTGCACCGTCATGTAGTGATGCCAAGTGCTTCTTATAGTCATCCATCAGCTCGGGCTCTCGGCTCTGTAACATCGTATAAGCTCGAGTCCATGGTTCGAAATTGTCTCTCAGAGAAAGAGTAACCGCGGCGGAAGCCGTTGCTTGAGTAGGAGCGACTAGTGAGACAGGAGCAGCACTCAACGACACGAGCTGCTCGGGAGGCTGTACGGTGGTTATGACTGGCAAAGCTCTAGCAGGTCCCCGCGCTGGTGTGCCTGCGGTCGGAGAGAAGACCACGCTAGTTTCCTCTGGCACCTCAGTCTTTCTCTTCTTCACCAGTCTCTTCTTCAGCTTGCAACAAAAGCCCATTATTGATTTGTTTGTTTAATTTTCGGAGAAGTCAATCGCACGGGAATTACCGCTGGTTGTCCACAGAATCTATGATTAGATGAGGTCAAAGGTTTCCGTGTTTTGGGAGGAGTCATGCGGCTGAGCAATATGCGTAGGTACCCAATATAAATGACTAATGAGAAAGAGCTCGCGGATGGTAACTAATCAGTGCGCTAGTAAGAGAGCACAACGGAATCCAGCCTTGCTATACTATTAGTGGGTAGAGTTCTCCAAAGGGTGAAAACCTCTAACATATCTACTATCCAGATAGTGGATAATATAATACCTCATCGCGGCCCGTTCCGCGCCGACGCCCTGAAGCTATTAAAAAGGGACAAATAAATGATTGTTCCATCCATTTCCATGTATGTGCTTAGCTGGTTATACGGGAGAGCGTTGGATAGTTCTTCAATTAGGTGGCTGTGTGGCTCCTTATCTAAGGTGTCTATTATGATTATAGTACTGTGTACGAGACGGGTTTTGCGTCTGGTAAGAGTCGTGTACTGGATAGACTGTATCTTATACAGCGCCATAAATTTAATGCGGGCCGCTCAATAAGAAAATGACGCTAGAGACTTGGCAGTAAGATTCGGAAACAGTAGTGATGTGTTTGTTGGTCAAGCCGAATTCATATGAGATCGCCTGTATGAGGGTTGACTTCAGGCCCAAGATAGGGGGGTACTGTAATGCGAATGCTACTCTACAAGCCACTTGCAATACAAGGTATCTTGGTACAACGGGCGACTTCCAGTTCTACGAGTAGTCTATTCTGAATCCTCTGTATGCCCAACAACATCGATCTCCATACTACTAATTGCCATTACATAAATGCTAATAAATGCTAGGTTTACATCCACTCGTCTTCACACGGCGACCGCATTTTAATCATGGCTGGTTTTGCCCTGAACTTGTCGGAAAGCTCGTTGAAAAGCTTCAAAGCCGGGCGTGCATACGTCTTCCCTCTATAGCAGCCAAACACCACAGCGAAGACAGTCATCCCGTCTGTATCAACGACCCATGCCCCGCCGTCTTCCGGGTTCCCCACCAGCGACAGAGCATACAGCCGACCAACCGGCGGCACGGAGACTACCTTGAGCTTGCACCTCTGAACCGTCAGCCGGCGATGATGGAGTGCCACCCGCAGCCGACCCCCCGGGAAACAGGTTCTCGAGACAGAATGCAGGCGGATCGCATCCTCATCGGAAAACGGTCCCTGATTCTCCAGGCGGACTAGCACCCAATTACCGCTGCGATGCCAGTACCTCGAATCCACAGCGTACAAGCCTGTCAGCTCGGGGATGGCGCCGATCAGCTCTTCGGTCTGGTAGTCGTAGACGTCGGTTGCGAACAACACGCACGTTTTCGAACCAATGAGGCGCGCATGGGCCGCGTCGGCCTCGATTAAGCTTGAGATGGGCGCGAATAGACCTTGGGTGCTGGATTCGTCTGTCACAGGGCTTCTCTGCTCAGTGAAGAGATCGGCCTGGTCGGGGTTCAGGAGAAATGGGCGCAGGACTGTCAGCCCATAGAATATACCGTGGACCTCGACGATCCCGCCGATGGTGCCTTCGCGTCGCGGATCGCCCCTCTCGCCGACGTAGAAGCGGGTTCCGGAGATGCTGGATGCCATCTTGAGACCGGCTGCCGGTGTTAGTGCTGAGATGGAATTGATATAGTATCTGGGGCGGAACGTGGGAGGTCCCTTCTATTTAACTTCATTCGGTTGAGCTGGGTTCTTTACTTTGTGTTCGGCGTTTCTTTATACTGGAGATGCATGGGAGGGTCCTGCTTAGACGTCAAGGCAACTAGTACCTCATTGTGACTATGGAGGTACTCCGTGTTACGCTTTGAGGACATATTCATTGTTTGCTTGTACTGCATTATGGCTGTGTGAACCTAACAACACGTCTACTCTTTCATAGCTGTGACTTCCTAAAGACCAGGACATTTGTTTTCGGGGTCAAAGGTGACTGGCTGCTCGTAAAAAAGGCCGGTGCACATGTCTGATATGGGTTTGAGAAGACATGCATGGGCTTGAAGATGCCATGAAAAAAAAAATAAAATAAAAAGAAAAACAAAAGGGAAAGAGAAAGAGGTTAGGTTCTAACCAGAACCAATCGATCGATCGCGGTGGGAGAGCAAAAAGCAATGACCAGACTGGGGCTCGATCCCAGGACCTTATCGGTGTTAACGATACGTGATAACCAACTACACCATCCGGCCAATTGATGAAAGCGAAACACTTTATTGTACAGGTAGACCGAATTGATTTGCAGTCTTGAAACAGCTCTGCATCGGCTGCGTCCAAAGCAGGCCTTTGTTTATGGGGCTATGATGTCGAAATACGTTAGGGTTTACAATGTCAATCATAATGGCTATGCCTGCGACATGCAGGGTGTGATGCTATCAGCCAAGGATCATCCTGTCTTACATGATGAGAGATAGTTCCAGGCTCTAGTCCCCAGCTTGAGCTCGTCTCCTCACTGGACGCTGCTGTTGTCATCAACGTGACGACTCCTGGCGTTGTTACCGAAGATGGAAGCAGAAGTAGAGAATTTTGGTGCAGTACGCCTGCTCAATAGTCATGGTCTCGAACGCATGTTTCACCTGTAGCAGGTCATCGTTGTATGTGCAGGGGCTGAACTGTGAATTGGTGCGCGATGGTACCAGCAGCCGGCAGGAACTCGGAGCATTTCGGGAACTTCGCATTCAGTCGATAACTACCCCATTAGGTCTCCTTGACTCTATAAGTAGCCTCACCCTATACCACATTTCATGTGGCATCGTTGGTCAAACGGTTACGATTCTTGTCTTCCAAACAAGCGGCCCGGGTTCGACTCCCGGACGATGCAAGAGCTTTGCCTTTTTGTCACCGGTACTACCAATCACGGTGGTGAACCTGTCCGGAATCAATGCCACCTCAATAAGGCTGACATGATTACCCATGTAAGGTCTATGATTGTAATGCTTGTGATGGGAGAGCGCGCAGCGCCCTCTCAATCGTACTAGCTTTGTAGGTCTATCCCTTATGTGTGAAATTCCAGTACGTTAGCACCGGTTGAGTCTTTGGGATGGAGACAAGGGGCAAGGGCATGCTCAAAGAGTGATACTTACAAGTATCCCGGAAACATACACTTTCATATTTGTGTGTGATTACTGAGTCAAAATCCCTCAATTCATCGACTGCGACAGGCGGATGCGCAAAGCAATCCTCCAGGGCGAGGTTGCCCTTGATATGATAAAGCTGAGGGTGCGATCTGGGTGCCGGTCAGCCAGCATCAGGGCCGTGAGCCCGCCCATCGAGTGACCGATCAGGTGCAAGCAGTCGATGTCATAGTGGTGCAGAACCAACTCCGCGGCGGCGACCATGAATGCGATCGTGGCTTGAGTCGGATTGGCGGTCGCGGTATCGTGCGGAGAGGGCCGAGATCTTCTAGAATACGAGGCTGGAACCCAGAAACCACCAACATGAGTGACGGCGCAGTCAGCATGAAGATTTAGTTGGGCAATGATGCAGCAGACCAAGAGGTCAAACTGATTCCAGCCCGTTTCTTCAGGCGGTGGCGGATCACATGGCTCTTTACAGAATCACGTGCGCTGCTATGATATCATTGCTGGGTTGCTGGGCAGACCTTCTTTTTCCCCATCGAGTTTCTTTTTTCTCCCCCATCCACGGTCGCGATCCCCCAGAAAGCCCAGAAAGCCAGGCTAGAGACCATTGCACTTCTCGGAGACTTACCGAACGAAGCCAAGGATAAAGAGACCCTGATGGACTGGAGCACGAAGGCCCAAAGGAAAGGGACTCAGTAGTGACTGACCCACCGGTTCCTTGTTCACCAGTCAATCACCCGCTCCCGATCTCCGGGAGATGATGTTCCATGAAGCAATGGGCCCTGATGGCGTCACTGCTGCATACTTTGTCCTGTACGGTCTGGTCTCGCGACCTGCACACTTTTTCCTTCTTTCGCTCTCGTATTCTATATTCCCTTTTCTTTGCTTTCCCATCTCTTGAGCAGTCACATTGCCCTCACACTCTTAGTCACTATTAACCCAATTCCGATACCTCGTCGCCCGCTTATGGTCTGTGCCATCTGTTAGCATCCATGCCGTCGGACAATGGCCCAACCGCTGACGACTGGCCCGATGAGCGGCACCTCCACGATGAGCCCTCCACCAGCGGCCACCATCGGAACAACCGGCGCGCCCATTATCATGAGAAGGGTCTAAACACCGGGGTCCGGATTATGGGTGCGTGTCCCGCCATACCCGTTCTGCGTTTCAATTGCTGACAGTCGCTTCACTCTGTTCAGACGATGGCCGTCTCGATATCAAATTCCGCGACCGCAAACCCTGGGTCGCCAAGATCCTAGAACACCTCCAGTCCCAACCACCTGAACTCGAAAAAGGCCAGAACGACTTTTGTATGTACGAAGGCGGGCCGGAGGGGGTGGAACACAAAAGCCCTCTCAAGCTCAATATCGTCGTCCAAGTTGTCGGCTCTCGCGGGGATGTGCAGCCTTTCATCGCACTTGGCAAAGTGCTCAAGTCCCACGGTCATCGCGTCCGCCTTGCGACACACCTTGCCTTTCACGAAGTCATCGAGGATGAAGGCTTGGAGTTCTTCAACATCGGGGGGGATCCCGCAGAGCTGATGGCATTCATGGTCAAGAACCCAGGGCTGATGCCGCATATGAGTACGATACGAAGCGGTGCAATCCGGCGGCGGCGACGGGACATGAAAGCTATATTTTCGGGATGCTGGCGGTCATGCTGGGAAACGGGCGACGGCACAGGGTTGCACCATATCCCGGATGATCCGTGGAGTGAGACGGAGGACTACCGGACCAAGCCATTTGTTGCAGACGCAATTATCGCCAACCCGCCCAGTTTTGCACACCTGAGTTGCGCGGAGAAATTAGGGATCCCGTTGAATATGATGTTCACGTAGGTGATTGAGCCACACTTTCGGTATTATGGCTGACAATGAACTTAGAATGCCGTGGTCGGCCACGCAGGCGTTCCCCCATCCGCTGGCAACAGTGCGGTCACAGAACACCAAACCGTCTGCGGCAAATTTTGCTTCCTATGCGATCGTGGAGATCATGATGTGGGAGGGTCTCGGAGACCTGATCAACAAATTCCGCAAACGAGAGCTGGGTCTGGACCCGTTGGATGCGATTCGGGCGCCAAGCATTGCGCATCAATTACAGGTCCCATACACTTATCTATGGTAGGCTGGTGTACCCTTTCTTCAGACCGTTCACTGACAATTCTAGGTCACCGGCTCTTCTTCCCAAGCCCTCGGACTGGGGCGAAAACATCGATGTCGTGGGCTTCTCGTTCCTCTCCTCGGGGTCCGACTACAAACCGCCGGATGACCTAGCGTCCTTCCTTAAAGCGGGCCCCCCTCCGATCTACATTGGGTTTGGATCCATCGTTGTCGACAATCAACGCTCATTGACCAAGATCGTCTTCGAAGCTATTAAGGCAAGTGGCCAACGGGCCATTGTGAACAAAGGCTGGGGGAACATTGGAGCCGACGAGAAGGACATTCCAGACAATATCTTGATGATCAGTAAGGCTCCGCATGACTGGCTATTCCAGCACGTTTCCTGCGTCGTGCATCATGGTGGAGCCGGCACCACCGCCGCTGGGCTTGTGTTAGGATGCCCCACAGTGATCATACCCTTCTTCGGAGATCAGCCCTTTTGGGGTTCCATTGTCGCCCGTGCTGGTGCAGGTCCAAAGCCGATTCCGTACAAAGAATTGACCACGGAAAAGCTCACCGAGGCAATCAAAACCGCTCTGGAGCCTGCCACCAAGGAAAAGGCAACGGAACTTGGTGAGCGGATGCGCACGGAGCAAGGCGTGCGTAATGCGGCGGTAAGCTTTTATCGGCACCTTGATTTGAAGAGCCTACAATGCTCAATATGTCCACACCTGCCGGCAGTGTGGTGGGTGAGGCATTCACACGTCAAACTCAGCACGTTTGCGGCGGCAGTATTGGTAGAAACCGGGGTGATCGACCCCCGGAACGTAGTTTTGTGAGTCAATGTGCAATCTATGGCATTTTTCGTGCTAACGAGAACTCAGATATCGGTCGATTGAATACGACACGAACCGCGACCCTCGAGGCCCTCTGACTGCTGGCGCCGAGGTCCTCTATGGCATTGTCTCTGGGTTTGTCAGCGGCATTGCCGACGTGCCCTGTGGCGTTGCAACGATGTTTTCTACAAACCAGGAGCGACGGCGCCGTCGCAGGAAGGAATGGGAGGACGCACGGCATCTCTCGCATTTCGATGGTGCCTCCTCGCTTCATCGTCGTACGAAGTCCTCTCTCGATTCGGGCGTGGGGGAGGACAACCGCCTGAGTCACCGAGATCTTCAGAAAGTGCGTTATGAGGCCAACAGGCCTGCCACGTCATGGAATCGCTCTCGTCGACCATCAGTTGAGTCAGACGAAGCCTATGTCTCTGCCGAAGAAGGTCGCCTTAGCGACAGTGACGGCGAGTCGACCGACCCAGACCAAGGCCAAGAAAGCAGTCCCAGGTCTAGTTCTAGTAGCTCCCAGACCACGCTAGACCCGGACACAGACCCTGCTGTCGGCGAGGAATTGGATCTTGAGCGCACAATCACCCGACTCCGTACCCGCGAGGAGTCTGGCGCGAAGGAGTTCTTTGGGGAAGCCACCTACCACGCCGGGAAGATGGGCAAACACATCCTCGACTGGGCGATCACGATTCCCACCGATGTGACCCTAAGCCTTTCCAAGGGTTTTCACAACGCGCCGAAGCTATACCATGATTCCACCGTGGAGAAAACTCCCAAGGTGCTGGGTGTGAGGAGTGGCTTTCGCGCTGCTGGAACTGTGAGTATCTCCCAGCGAAAACCTGTGGGTCTGTGGCTAACAGCTTCACAGGAATTCACCCACGGCTTCTACCATGGTGTGACCGGCTTGCTCACCCAACCAATGCTCGGCATGGAGAAATCCGGCGGGAAGGGCTTTATCAAGGGTGTCGGTAAGGGTGTGGGCGGGGTTCTTTTCAAGCCTGCTGCTGGTGAGTTGTTTTGCTAGTTGGCATGGTGTCATATGCTAACCCTGGACGCTAGGCATCTGGGGCCTCGCGGGATACCCGCTCGATGGGATCCATAAGAGTCTGCGGAACTCCTTAGCGAAGAGCAAGACAAAGGAGATCCTCACCTCGCGGATCAAGCAGGGCATCGAAGAGATGAGTGCAGCCACGACACAGCAGCGGGCGGATGTGATTCGACGGTGGAATGAGCTGGTTAAGGACGAAGGTACTGGGGAGAGTAGTAGTAGGGGGGATACAGGGGATGAGTGAGGGGACTGGACGCATATACTGTATACCCTTTTTTTTTTTCTATGATTTTGAAACTCTATAGTATAAGGTGGTGACGATTTGGTGTGTTGGGTGGATGGATATATATTCCGACAGGGGTAGCCAAAGACTTTGTAGATACACAGAGTACTACTTAATATGCCATTCAATTTCTTGAGCTGTGTCATGGAAAACGGGAATAGAGAAATGAGGCCACGCACACCACGGGATAGCATCAGCAAGATAGGAGGAGCCGGATTGTTTGCTGGGTCCAAAACCAGAACCGTGAGCAGGGCGCTGCGAGACGATCTATCTTAGGTTGTAGGTCATGGTGTCAAATTTACGCACGTTCTCCATCAACAGGCAAGGTGGCCGAGCGGTCTAAGGCGTCAGGTTAAGGTTACACCTTAACAGTCAGCATCACAGCTTCCTGATCATCGTCAGATGGCGTGGGTTCGAATCCCACCCTTGTCATTACCTTTTTGTTTTTTTGTTCCCTTCCGTAACACGGTGGTGGTAGCTTGCTGTACTGCCCCTTCCCGCGTACTATCCCGCCGCACTGCCGCCTTCTCTTCCATTCATTCATCCGTTCGAATCTCCGTCACCACCCCCTCTATCGCGTTTTCATATTCGACTGTCAAACATGGAGATTAAGACCAGGATAAAATCGGAGCCTTTACATCGACCTGCACCCTACAGTATATCCCGCTTTCACTTTCCGAATTCCACAACACTTCCTACCTACAATCAAACTCTGAGATCATCTACACAACTCTACGCACATGTATGTGCCTTGTCAACCAGAACTTGGATTCTCTATTACTACTAAGATATTCCACACCGGATCGAACACCACAACCCGAGCACTCACATCCACCCCCACAGCGAGGTAACTAACCAACGACACTAGCCCCAGCTAGTAACCCATCACCGTTTCCTATTGTCTGAATGAACCCGTCCAGAGAAGGGGATCTAAGCAGACTCCACGCACTGGTAGTAGTAGGGGTTCCACTGCTTGCAGGTCCAGCCCTCGACACAGGTGGTGGCGCCGGTCCAGTTCAGGCCACCGCAGCGCTGGTACTTGCCGGCGATGCCAGAGGAAGAAGAGGAGGAGGAGGCAGCGGGAGCGACAGCGGCGGTGGTCTCCACAGCAGCAGCAGTAGACGCGGCGGAGGACTTAGCGGAGGACTTGCTGCGGCAGGTAGTGGCCTTGGACTTCTTGGTCGAGGCGACGGCGGTGGTGGTGGTGGAGGCGGGGGCGGCCACGGCGGCCTTGGTGGTCACAGCCTCGAGGGAGACGGAAGAGGAAGTGGAGGCCACAGCAGCGGCGGTGGAGGACGAGCCGGAGGAGGATGAGCCGGAGCCGGAGCCATCCCAGACGGAGGGACCGGGGATGGGATAGCTGTCGAAGGAGGTGTACAAGTTGAAGAGGATCCCGGGGTCGGTGGCGGAGTAGGCACCCGGCAGGCTGACGCCCTCGGGGAGGGTGTTGGCCCCGTCGGAGGTGACCTTGAACTGGACGCACTCCATGTAGAACTGGGCGCCTCCCTGGTTCTCGCCCTCGTGGAGGGCGATGATCGCCGGGCGGAAGAGGTAGTCGCCGGCGGGGACGTCGGGGACGGTGATGCTGTGCTTGCCGCGGTTGGCGATCAGGGTATCAACCGCCCAGGTGCCGTCCGGGTAGCCATACTCGGCGATCTTGACCCAGTTCTTGCCGCTGCTGCCCGCGTCAGTCGGCGCCATGTACACCATGACGGGGCCCTTGTGCGTGGAGTCGATGATGTCGTCCGACGAGTCGCGGCTGCTGTGGTGCCACTCAAAGGTCACCTTGTCGCCTCCCTTGACGGACAGCGTCTTGGCCGTCGCCTGGTCGCCGTTGACGTTGCAGGTGATGTCGGTCGAGGTCACGTCCTTGACGGGGCTGTTGCTGGGGGGAGACTGGATGTATCCGCTGGCGCTGTTGCCCAGTCCCTAGTCTTCGCCGTTGATCCAGACGGCGAAGAGGGTGGCGTGGGCATCGACCATCTTTGCTGCTGCTGCCAGAGCGAGCATACCGAAAGTAGAGGACTTCATTTTTGTGGAAAAAAGAGAGGAGTGGTAGAAAGGAAGGACGGGAAAAAAATGAAGGTAAGAGAGGGATTGAATGAATAAATGAATGAATTGACCTGCAGGAAGAAAACGAATGAACTGCTATCCAAGCTGGAGAACGAAATGAATTACGACAACAGCAGCTACAGCAAGGCAATGAAGCTGTTATATATCCAAATCGCCGGGATTCAGGGCCCTTCCGGTACGGCGGCAAGGGTCTATCTCATCGCCCGCAGACCCGAGCGGAGTCCGCCAAGGCGCGACGTTTCATCTTAGATGCAGCCCTCCTCCACCAGATAGCGTGGGGCTCTCTGTCTCCCGCCGAGGCAAGTTCCTTGCCAAGCTCAGCCGTGGCAGCAGCGGCTTGGCCTCATCCGAGACAGGGAGGCCAGCAGGCAAGACAGGACCCAGCTCCATCTCCTGGGTCTTACTCTCTAACTTGAGACCGCCGTGGGCAATCTCCGCAAGGGCACCCTGGGTGGTTCGAGGGCTCTTGGCTGCCGAACTGGTTTACCTCAAGCAAGTGGGGGTGGGGGGAGACGGCGGTAGAATTAGCCGTGGACTTGGTTTCTTGAGTGAGTGGAAGTCCGCTCTGTGACAGTGTCCCGTGGCGCTGCTCGAGTCAGTCCATGTCTTGCCCTAATCTGCCATCTGTGTCTCGTCCAAGGCGTGCCCGCCACCGATAAGCCTTGGCAGGCCCGCCCATTGCCCATGTGAAAAACATGCCACCAACCAACCGACCAACCTCTTCTTTCGAGGTGCAAAGAAAGCTTCACCAGATTACACAGAAGAAGAGGCCTCGCGATGGTCTTTCACATCCCCCGTAGGTCCGCATAAGACAAGTCCAAGCCCGGGCGAATACGTCCTCGAAACTCTGGACTATTCACACCTTGTTCCTGTGGCCCCAAACCTGCCGAGATATTCCAGAATTGATTGAGGATCATCAAGATCGTCTACGAAAGGAACATACCTCATTGGTCAAGTGTAGGTTACGAGGCGCGCGCGCAATGACCGTGCATGAACTAGTTCTTCTACACCTAAGCCCTGGATGGAGGTAAAGGGAGGGTTCCGGAAATAGGCACTATTTTCGGCACTCTCGGGCTTTTCACTATCTTGTCTACTGACTATTTCTGTCAGAAGTACATTGCAGAAGTACAGTACTCCCCTGGACTGGTGTTCAGCAAAGCGGAGGGAGGCTATGCGAGAGCCAAGACCTTGCTATGGAAATTACCGAAGGAACCGAGTGCGCAAATGAATATTGGAAATTAGAGAAGTCTCAAGCGGTGCTGATGAGAAAAGTAACTTACACAGTATGTAGGCGTACCGGAACCGCGGAAGCGTGCAGAATACACTACACAAAGTCATAGTACCATGTGATATGAAGTGAGGTTGTATCTGTCTGCATGGGTCTCAATTCCACTCCACGCTCGTGAAGAGGCCAAAGTCACGCTTTCAGAGCTTCGGCTCTCCTCCTCAAATAGACAGGAAATGAACATGCACTCATGTAGATTATGCTTTGATTGTTAGATTGCCGCCGTTGACCCTTTCCACCACTATGCTTGGCTACAGGCTACGGAACATGTGAGAGTGGGTCAATGCCATGTCCGGTGTCCCTGCTTCTAGCCCCAGTCCTGCCCGCAATACACATTGCTGGGCGAATAGCGACTGGGAAACACGATAGCATATCGTCTTGTCTTATGATGGGTGGAGTTTCAGGACACGTGTATGTTTGTTTTTTTTCCCGCGGGAAGAG
This sequence comes from Aspergillus saccharolyticus JOP 1030-1, assembly GCF_003184585.1. Taxonomy (NCBI): domain Eukaryota; kingdom Fungi; phylum Ascomycota; class Eurotiomycetes; order Eurotiales; family Aspergillaceae; genus Aspergillus; species Aspergillus saccharolyticus. The sequence continues at coordinate 265,797 of NW_020290640.1, read as the reverse complement.
AACGACGACTCTAAGCTCTGATTCACTTGGATATCACGGTCACAGATCGCAATAACATGAAAGCTGCTCGCAAGCCAGTATCTTACCCACGACGCTTCCACGCATTGGACCCTCAGGGGCACACTTCCAATCATTTAGTAGGCAGCATAGATGAAAGCCAACTGGTCCATCTCATCGCCACCCTGTCCCATGTACCCGACGATGGCGTACCCCTCATCCGCGGTGAAAGTGGTACAGTTGTCCGTCGGGGTGCCCGCCTCAACGAAATTACCCGCGCTCGTCGTGGCCTTGATGTAGAAGTTGCGCGTGTGGCTGTTGTACTGGCCGGTGCACAGCTCCGCCTGGGTCCAGTACTCCCCGGTTGCCAGCGTCAGAGACACCTCGGTACCGCCGTTGCCGCCATGGCTGAAAGTAGTGCCGTCCGTCAGCTCCAGAGCGACCGCATCAAGACGGTCCGCACCGCGAAAGGTCAGCACAGAGGCCACGGGCGAGGAAGGTAGGTTGGGCAGGTCGTTGAACCAGTTGCCGTGCGGCCCACCGGAGAACTCGCTTTGGCGGAGCGATGAGGACAGCGCCCAGCTGAAGTTCACCAACACCGGATTGTGGTCGGAGAGCACGTCGCCGAAGTACTCAGAATCGGTGTGGAGGAACTGCTCGCCGTCGTAGAGGAAGCTGTCCGCCGTCAGGGTGATGATGCTGGACCCCCGGTAGAGCACCTTATCGACTGTCTCGCATGTCTCGACCGGGGACGGGTTGTCACACATCAGCGAGTCCGCGCCCGCCGTCGGATACACTCCGCCCATCTCCAGCTCGACCCAGACATCGGTGAGGCTGCTCTGCGACTTGAAGACGCGAATGCCGGTGTCGGCGCTCCGGGTGTAGCGGCTGTTGGTGTCGCCCATCACGACCACGGCATTGCCGGTGGACCAAGTATCGATATAATCGGCGACTTGTTGGAGGTTAGAGTTGCGGGCGGTCTCATCCCCGTCTTCGGTGCTAAACGAACGTCAATTATCCATCATGACATTGTGCTGTAGTGATGGGTGGGGAGGTAGTATGTATCTTACCCAGCATCGGCGTGGAGGTTGTAAAAGTCGATATACACTCCCTCGGACGGATTCCAGCGCATGAAGGTAAAACCCTTCGGTGTCAGGCAGTCCGACTCGGAGGCATCAGAGCACTCATTCCACTTGACACGCGTGAAGTCAACCCAGTCGTAGTTGGAAATGGTGTTTAGGCCACTGCCAATGGCCGCCCCACCGGAGGTAGCCGTGCGGTAAGGATGATCGTCGTACTCGTAAATGTACGCATGGTAGTTGAAGTCCTTGATGCCGATCAGCCACTCACGCACCCCTCTACAACATAAAAAGAGACAAACCTCCTGCATCTGTATGATGTCATAGGCATACTCAGCAAAGTACTTGCCCAGCTCCTCCGCGTTCTCGGTTTTCGAGCCGTTCACGTCATTGCTGTTAAGAATTTCAGGCAGACCAGCAACGTTGAAACTTAGGGCCGTGAATTTGCCGCTCGTAGTAGTCGCAGCGACCGATGCGGCCGCGAGGGCGCTCAGCGCGAAAAGTTTGGCACTGCGCATGTTCAGAACTGTCGAGCCTGGATGAGATTACCTCCAATCCGCCGACCTGCTGGTTCAGGGGCGCTCTTAAATAGATGGAATCCAAGAGGGAAAGTCAGGGCGGCCACGAGTAGTTGGCCCTGACCGAGCTGCACCGTCTCCATGCTAAGCTCTCGGCAGCAGGGGCAATTCTGGTGATTCTGAGAAGGATGGATCGTTAGCGCTCCAGTCGTTCGTGATCATTGGTGGAGATACTGTGATGGCTGTACGTGTAGTATTCTTGGCATGCACTGGGCAGGATTGTCCGATGTCAATCCTCCTCTGTTCCTGCTTCCAGCTGAACTAGCATAAGAGCGACTAACCATAGAAATAGTTCGTGTGTACAGGGATAGTACAGAAAGCAGGAGATTGAAATACCTGCAGAATGGCTGCTGATAGACAGACCAAGCGTTGCACGTGGCAGCCGAGAATCCATTCAGTTGGTTGTGCCAAGTTGATTGCAGTGCGACCGTTGTCTTGGCCTGAGCTTTGGCACTTTCGCTTGCAGAATAGGTTTTGGGACACAGCAGCTACCATTGAAAACGCCACGTGCGACTTGGTTCTGCATGTTCGAGAGATGGTGAATTCCGCGGTCCGTGATATTATTCACTAGGTAGGCCTATGGCCTGATATGCCGAGGATCAACAAGGCGAGTGATTGTCGGGAATTTCGAGACAGCAAGGACGTTGCAGCTAGCTATTTTCACCTCGAGCAATCCGCCCTCTGCCAATCTACCTCTAGAGTATCATGTATGGTCCTTCCCTGCCAAAGTCTTGCCGCCACGAAGCAGGCTCAATTCTCATCAAACACTTTGCCGGGATTCATGAGCCAGCTGCAAATCAGCGTTAGTACATAGTACGATGACGTTCGGGGGCATCCTTACTGAGGATCCACGCTTCGCTTCAATGTCCTCATGAAATCCACCGTGGACTCCCCTAGTTCCTCTGTGAGATAGTCCTGCTGGGTTTAGCCGAGGATTTCGCAGATAGTCAGGAACGAGTAAAGTTACCTTTTTGCCAATTCCAATGCCATGTTCACCCTAAGCCAGTCAGTTCTTTTCCTCCATATGCCAACCCAACGGCCCAAGGAACATACAGAGACCGTGCCTTCCATCTCGAGCGCCCGTCGCATCATCCTTGAAACGCATGCTTTGACAGCCCGATACTGCTCAGTGCTCTTGGGATTGTACATGACCGCCTGGTGAAAATTTCCATCCCCAACGTGTCCCAATACCGTGGAGAAAAGGCCAAGACTGCTGGATTCCTCCTTGGACATCTCTGTTTCTGTTAGTGAACAAACTAATCCTCGCTGGAAGCATAGTGAGACTCACCCACAATCTCGGCCAGACGTGAGATTGGGACGGCCACATCGGTGGACCAGATCTCTGTGCCTTGTGGCCTCGCCGCTAAGATCGCCCAGAGGGCCTGCTTTCTTGCGGACCAGAGATTGTCACCTTCTTCTGGAGTCGATGCAAAAACCAACTCGTCCCCTTTGTTCTTGGTAAGAATCCGTCGAGTGCGATCGATACTCTCACTGATTTCAGACGTAGTACCGGTTAACCTTAGAATTGTCAGCATTTATGACAAAGACCTGCTGAGCGCAGTCAAGGGTCGTGGCGCCAATTCACTTTAAGAACAAGGTCGGCGCTTCAGCCCAGTACCTCCCGCCAGCACCGCCATTCTGATTGATGATCTTCATCTGGACATCGTCCATGAACTCCAGCGCTGCCAAGGGAATCGCGGCCCGAATCAGCTTAGATGCCGCCGCCGTCGCATCGCCCACGGTCGGGAATGTCGCGATCCCCACACTGGTCTCCTGCGGAACCACGGCCAGCTTGAGCGTGGCTTCGGTGATGATGCCGAGGGTGCCCTCGGATCCCGTGAAGAGGGCATTCAGATTGTACCCTGCGGACGACTTGCGCGGACGTCGTTTGGTCTTGATCACCGACCCATCCGCAAGCACGACTGTAAGGTTAATCACCCAGTCCTTCATGGTGCCGTATCGCATCGCGTTGGTTCCACTGCAGTTGGTCGCAATCATGCCCCCAACGTAGGCTGTAGGGCTGGGATCCATGGGCAGGAACAAACCCGTGGGTTTCAGTTGCTCGTTCAGGTCCACCCATCGGACCCCGGCCTGAACCGTGACGTTCATGTCCTGCTCGTACACCGCAACCACCTGACTCATGCGGGACAAGTCGATGCAAATGCCCGAGTACGGGGCGGAGAAATTCCCCTCGACACTGGATCCTGCGCCGAACGGGATCATAGGGACTCTGTACTTCGTGCAGACGCGAGCGATGTGCGAGACTTCGTCGGTCGTGGCGGGAATCACGACTGCGACCGGGCGTTCCGAGGTGTTGGAGGTCGACCAATCCGAGTAGCCATGATTCTCGATATCTTCAGCGTCCACACTAATATTCTCCTCCCCAAGCAGGGGCTTCAGCTCCTCGACTGCCTACAAGGGGGGTCAGAAGGGGTCAAGAATGAGGTGTGGGTGTCGGTCTGCAGCCTGTACTGGATGTACCTTTAGCATTGTCGGGCGGTCGGCGTATCTTGCCCCCGGCTGCGTCTTGGCAGCTTCCACCGGCGAGGGCGCTTCATCCCAGGCTCTAGATGCTAGCAGGGTGATGGCAGCAGAAGCTACGGCGGTAGCCACCAGAGGCAAGCTGCCAGATCTGTCCGAGGAGCGTTGTCTTGAGCTCGATGAGCTGGATCGGGCCAAGAATGGCTTTTGCGACCGTAGCAATGCCGGCGGTCGTGGCCAGCGAGGCCGAAGGACACTGCAACGTAGCTGCCACGCCTTCATTGCAGTTGCTGAGATCCAAAAGATCTGGTAGAACTGTAGGAGTCTCAGCTCGGATAAGGCTGAAGATATAGTGAAATCACCTTTAACAAGCAGGCTTAGAAAGTGCCGCCGTGTCTGTCTTGCACTGTTTGCCTGAGGATTGTGGGTAATGTGTGCGGGGACGAAGCGTGGGAATCAGCCTTGAGTTGGCGCAATTGTGATCAGGCTGCCGGGAGAGTCGCCTCGATACTAGATTGTAGTACACTTTTCTCTTGAGGTACAGTATAGTGTTGTGGACGGGATGGAAAGAGGGGTTTCGAAGACAAGAAGCCAAAGTGGATCCAAATACCGGGGAAGAAGGGTCCGGTCGGCATTTTAGACCCGTCGGATTCGTGTCGAAAAAGGGTATGAGACGGTATGCGAATTCAGTACTCCGTAGAATTTCCAGCTCAGATACTGCTATATGATGAAACATAATGCTCCCAGCTGAATGCAGCATAGTGATATGGAGACCCGTTCAGTAGAAAGTCCCAAGATGACCAAACCTAGAAGACCTGAAAACGAGCGCACGAGAAGCTATTCCGCCCATGAATACCTCCCAAAAATTCAGAAGGATTTTAAATCATCTCTTCGAACGATGCGTCGTCGATCTTGCAGAAATTATCCTCGAAAGGACAATGGCGAAGATCAACGTACTGTATACTGTGGTGGGCAGTACGGGATGGGAACTCCACGCCTGTCTGATCCTGCTCTGCAGCCCTCCGAAACCGCCCCTACTACACCCTTCCACGCCCACGCATCGTCGCCCACCCCCTCTCCCCTTCCCACTCCGACACCATCTATGTATGCAGTAGATGATTACCCTGACAGACTTACGTCGAGAAATGCGTACATTAGTGAAGGAAGCGGTACTGATATAGAATTCGATCAAGCAGTTCAAAACATGAAAAGAGACTGCTCCTACTTGGTATCATCTCATCCAGAACTTCATATCTCAAGGTTTTCGAGCTGTCAGTTCAACGATGAGGAAAGTTGCAGTCAGACTGCTAAGTATAACAGGATACTCTATACTACTATGGGACAAGCAAGGGAATAGGTACAGGGACAGTCCGGGTAGTATGCAGGTGCAGCTACCTTCGGCGCGGGTGAGATCACGCGAGTGAGCGTGGCTTGCGGTAGGGCTGGGGATGCAAGGGGGGCATTTGGCTGTTGCTGCTGCCCCGAGCATCTCGGTAGCGGCGACCGCGGCGGTAGAGGAGGAGGGCGAGGGGTTAGGCTTCCCGCCGTACTCGGCCATGGAGGGCTTGGAGCTAGTGAATGTGGAGTTCCTGAAGTAGCTCGGGGTCTCTCGGCGGGAATGTCGTCGGTTGTGGCGCAGATTAACTCATTCGATGATTGGGTGGGTGTTAGGCTGAGTGAGATTCTTCTCCTACTAGCTGGGAGAGGAGGTTCGTTTAACAAGTTGTAGACTAGAGGCGTATGCATTAGTGTTCTAGACTAAGTATTGTTGAGACAGGCAAGGTATGCGCAAAACGGCGTGAAGACATGTATATTTGATCTCTCTGAACACAGCTGGAATTTTGAGTTCATGGTGCAACGCGACCAGAAAATACGATCCACCCCAAAATCACCCACCGAGATCTGAAATATATCTGTTGATTACTGATGTAATACTGATGGATTTACTTGCTCAAAGGGGAAAGCTTGATGCCTTGAGAATCATTGAATTGTTAAGGGAAGAAGGAGAACTCCACAAAATCGTGGTGTTTACATACTCCCAGTGCTATTTGAAATCATGTGATCTCGCTGAAGCGAGGCGTTACGCGCACACGCCGACAATATCAACCTTCACGCAGAGGGAGATAGCCCCATTCTGACATCCCTTCTCCTCTCAATTCCCCCAACATCTACAAGACCTGGACAACGTCATCGGACAGTCCCGCCGTCGCGATCAGCGGAGGCGGGCGCTCGATCTTCTGGCGGAAGATGTATCGCTTGACGAACCACGGCAACCATACCGTCAACTCGTAGTGGAGGTATTTCTTTGTCGGCACGGAGAAGACCTCTGCCATAGCCGCACCCGCAACCGTTAGCGAGGGCCCATGTATACAAGAAGAAACGGGTTCACTAGGAATGTGGACTTACGGTCAATCTCCTCCAGCGTGAGCTGCTTCGTCTCCCGCACGAAACAAAAGATCATGAACCATGCGACCAGGTTCAGACCCGCATAAAATCCAACTAGAGTTCAAATTCAGCATTCCGTCACGAACGTAGAGGATCTAGACTTCCGAACTTACAGGCACCGGTGGGAGTCATGACGGTGCGCATCCGAGGGAAAGTCACACTCAAGATACCAGCTGTGGTTGTTAGATGCCAGTCTGCATGACGTCGAGCAAGATCGGAAAGCCACTTACCAAAGGTATTGTTGATGCACACAGCCCATGCCATGCCTTGCTCGCGCTGGATAGTCGGGAACACCTCGGCCGAGTACTGGAAGGCAACCGGCCCTTCGCCTAGCGAGTAGCAAATGGTGAACAGGTAAACGAATCTTTTCATAGTCAGTCAAAGTCTGAATCACACGTTGAGAAATAGAGCAACACACAGAGCAACGGGTCCAATCTGCGAGCCCTTGCTGCCGGTGGTTTTCAACAGGGAGAGACCAGCCGCCAGGAGGAAGATGCACATCAGGGGAAATGTCTACACAGGTACTAGTTAGTGATGCCGTACACTAGGCACTAGAATCTCCGCAACTCACAATAAGGCAAAGAGTGCGACGTCCTTTGGTATCAATCAGAAACACCGTCGGGATGGTGAACACCACCTGGATGGCGCCGTAGCCCAGCGAAGCGTACAAGGCCTGGGTGGCGCTATATCCGGCTTGTTCGAAAATGGTGGAGCTGTAAAATGAGATGACTGCAGAACATGAGCTTCCAAGTCTATCCCATCATTTAGCATAACCCGGACAGCGAATACGTACTGTTGATGCCGCACATTTGCTGGGCGAGCATGACAGTCGAGGCCCCGTAGTTGGCCCGGCGGATCCGAGGCACGGCAAAGCAATCCCACATTCGGGAGAAGTAGCCCGCGCCCCGCGCCTCGCGTAGTTCCTCCTCGTAGATCACATACGAATAGTAGTAGTCTCGCGCGGCGATGATGGGATGGGCGCGTAAGCGCATCATCGATTGGAACCCTTGCGCGTACCGGCCGTGCTTCATCAGCCAACGGGGGGATTCCGGGCAGAAGAAGATTCCCACTCCGAGGATGAAGGAGGGAATGAAAGCCGATCCGAGTTGCAGGCGCCACGCGATGCGACCGGTATCTTTAACGATGACATTGGCGGCAAATCCTAAGAAGATACCTTGAGGAAGAGGTCAGTATCGTCAAGTAGCGGAGCTTCGGTGGTCGAAAAAGATGGCACACCTGCGACAACCCACAGTTGCCAGAACATGACCAAAGCACCTCGAATCCGCGCAGGCGCCATTTCCGCCGAGTAAATCGGCACGGTCGCGTTCTTCGCTCCGATGCCAATGCCCATGACAAACCGAGCAGCGAACAACCCTTGCCATGACTTGGCAAATGCAGAGCCGATGGGTGTGGCGGTCAGACAGCAGGCAGTGACGAAGATTTCGCCCCGTCGGCCCAAGTAGTGGTTAAGCGGATCAACAATAAACGCGCCACTAAGTCCTCCATCAGTACTAGGACAAAGCATTGGAAGTGGCACTTTTGATTCTCACATCAGACCAGCGGTTAAGAAGATAATCGCATTGACCAGTCCTACAATCCATTCGTCTCTCCCCTCACCATTAATCCCGAATTCTTCCGGAAAAGACAGATTGGCTCCATTAGACCCGGTCTGATCCCATCCTTGCGTCGCGGCGCCAATAGCACATAGGGCGATTGAGTACCAGAGCATGACTGGACCATGCCATTTGTGATCTCTTTCGTAGATGAGCGCCGCTCGTTCCGAGTCCTCCAGTTCGCCGATCGACTCGAATCGCTGGGGGTCCCGCGCGACCAGTGCACCCCGAGCAAATATGTCGGCGTGCTCTGACATCTGGTGTGCCTCAGCCCATGCGCGTGCGTCAATGACTACCTGCTCCGGAGATTTGCGCTGAAGAAGTGAGAGCAGTCAGAATCCCGACGTATCTAAAAGTCAGAAAGTGCAAGGCTTACTGTCAATGGATTCTCGATCAAATTGAGGGCGGGGCCTCGAGCCGCGTGAGGCAGCTCGGGCTTGGTGACGGGGACGACATTCTCACTATGAGAGATCACGCCCGTCGTCGTTTTTTCGTTCATGATGGTATAGGATCGATCTGCGGCGGGATGGAAGAGGTACTGATCTATGGAAAACTTCGCCTGAAGAAAGCCCCCTGGAAAAACAAGAGAGAAAGAGGGGAAGAAATAGAAAGGGTGGCTACTTCACTGCATATAGACGAAAATCCACCTCCCCTCCCCTCTTTCTCCCCCGTGGGGTACAAACACTATGGTGACAAAGTCATCCAGCCTTGTCAGCACTAGCAAAGAGACAGATCATACGAGTCCGTTGCTCAAGAGCTGCAGGATTGGGCGGCCTGTGACTTTTGCCGCAACCCCACTTTCGACGCTTCAAAGCGCCTGGGCCTTTCCCTCTCGCGACTCCATGAGGCGTGAGTCCATCGTCCGTACCCTCAAGTCTCCGTTCTCTCCGCAACCCCACAGCCCACACCGCGTGAATTCTCCCGAATCGGATATACCCCGGATCCCCAGATTCACTGCGATCACTGGAACGTGCTCGACCACGATAGTACCACGACGCCTCTCAAAATCACCAGAGGAGAGCTGGCGAGTCTAATTGGCGGGTCAAAGACAGGGTTTCCGATCTTTGTAACAAAAGGTCGGACATGGATAGCGTAATCTCACCTCGACCGACTGAACGTGACTCCTTTCAACCCAACCTGGACCGAAAATCAGGCGGAATGATGTATGTGGCTTCTGGGCAAAGGATCTTCTGGTTTGTGCCGTCTCCGGGAAGCTTTTTTGCTGGCGGTTTTCGCCGTTTCGGTCTTGCCGATTCCCCCACACTGACTGGCTAATAAGTGGAAGGTGACATGTACAAGTTACATCCGGGATCCCAACTACCTTACCAAGTTGTTAGTTAGAATCCTGGGGAGGAGTTCGCCAACGAATCAAACTCATCAAGTGTGGTCTACTCAGCCTCTGACACTTGGTTTTCGCCTCAACCATCCCGGTCGTCGATGGCAAACATCGATGCTGACGGCCGGGATTGCAATCGTGCCGCATCACTTGAGAGGTTCAGAGATGCCTCTCAACATTTTGAGTTGAGGATGCGATGCTCGTTGCATTTGTTTCCCAATTTGAATACCTGGTAGATTGAGCCCTCCTATCATTGAACCAACAAGCTCGAAACCTCCGCAGACATTCTCATTCTCTCCTCTTCCAGTAGGTTCTTTTGTCCAAGCCAAATGCCTAACCGAGAATGGTAGCAGACGCGGGGAGAGGGCCATTCGCCGCCGATCTTAGCGTCTCAGCACATGGGCGCTGGGTCCGGCGATTGACTAGTCAACTCCAATTCCTGAATCCGCGCGTAGTTCAACTTAGAGGCAACCTTGTGGCGGTGAAGAGAAGAAGAAGAAAAAGCCTGGGCGACGAGTCTCGACTTGACGCACTCAAGAGCCTGCAGTTTGGCTCGACCCGCACGGTCGGCTGACTAAGAGAGGATTACGGAGAGAACAGTAACTATATAACTAGTTATTTGCCGGTAGCTGCCTGATAGCTTGATTGCATAAGAATATATAAACAAATGATTCACCTTCTATCATCAAATGGCCGGATGGTGTAGTTGGTTATCACGTATCGTTAACACCGATAAGGTCCTGGGATCGAGCCCCAGTCTGGTCATCTTTTTTTCTCCCGGCCTTCTTAGGCGGTAGTTTATATGTACTTGAGAGGCATGTAGCTCGTTGTTGTATCTAAGCACCAACTGGACTGGTTTTTGGTCGCGTGATCAGCTTTCGCTCTCTCCGTCATATCTTAGCGACTTTCGACGACAATCCTTTGCCAATCGACAACTCATTCTTGCAACCCTGCCCAACACCCCGCAATCGAAGATAGTTTCACTACTAGATTTGTGATTGACAGGAGGTCCGGGCATATGATGAAGATAGACCGACGTGTATTGATTACTCGATCGAGTGGAAAGTAGTTAACCCAAGCCGAAGAATTTATGACTCGGCCAACAATGCCACGCAGGGCTAGTATTGAATCGGACGACATGTCGGCGTGGGTGGCCTTCACTTGACACTCTCAGTGAGAGCTTCACTTGAATCTAACAGTTTTTAGATAATCGACGATAAGAGTTTCTGATATTACTACGTACTTGGTTCTGTTGATCCTTAGTCTAAATATATGTATATAGATCAACCCGGATTGATATAATCGATTGTACTGATCATCAGTAATCAGTAAATTAATAGCCAGCAGCCCCTACTTAAACTGGATCAGCCTTTGTTTTATTTAGGCAAGGCTTCTGGGATAGACTCTGATCCTGAGGGTGATAATAGACCCCCAATGTCCAAGTTCTTAGCAAGAACAGGCGCCCAGTCCTTCGCAGTATGAGTTGATCTCAGGACCTCCACCAAGAATTGATTAGTCTCCGTCGGATACGCCACCCCGGTCCGGTTCTCGCCGTCCTTGGCTATTCGCTGCAGGAGGTCCGCCTTGAGCGCCTCAGTCGCGAGCGCGGCCCAGACCTCCGAGTTGACCAGCCCCTCACTGTGGGGCCAGGAACGCATGGCGTCGAGGGCCTGAACCCGCAATGCGAAGTCCGGACACAGGGTGGCCACGATATGCAGACCACCGATGACCAGCGGTTCTATGATCAAGGTCGTCGTGCTGCGGGCGATGACGCTCATAATCGTGAGGCTGCTCGATAGCAAGGTAGTGAAATCGGATATAAGACTAGCATCACTGCTGTCATGGAGCGTGAGTTTCAATGAGACCGTCTGAACCACCTCAAGATGCTGGAGCACTGCAATAGCACGGTGTTCTTTGCCCGTCAGCGTATGTGCGTGGGCCTGATAGAACAGATTGAGGGCCTGAGTAAACTGCTGGTACCGCGAGAGAATTCGCTGCCGAGTGAGCCAGAAGGTGTCATACTCGTCGAGGATCTTGGATTTGGGCGACTGCCAGGCGTAGCCGATGAAGCGGATGGAATGATTGCTGATCTTCATGAACGCTACTCGGGCATCGGCCGGGCTCTGGATAATAATAGGATCATCTTTGGTCACCCAGTCCGGCTCTTCGCGTTCGATATTTTCCTGCTGTACAATTTGGCGATATAGGTCGGCCTCCATGTCCAGATGATGAAGATAATCGACAAGAGCGGGATCGATCCTCTGCCCACGAGACTGTGCTTCTCGTAGGATTTGCATCCCGTGTTTAACGTGTATAATGGCCATATCAAAGTTGCCCCGCATATGCTCTCCAATCACAAACAACAGGCAGCAGGTTAAAATTGTGTGGATCAGCTGCGGATCGTTGGATCCCTGCCGGCGGCGCAACAGGGCTGATGCCCGGACCGACTGCTCCAACGCGAACATCAAATGGCTATTCTCAGACTGTACCCCGCTAAGTCGCATCCGATTAGCCTCTGCCGCTTGCTGGATCGCACTCAGCATGTTAACCGCATGGCAAACAGCAGGTTCCGTACAGCTCAATCGCAGAATATGTCTTTCCCAGAGGGGAGAGTCAAACAGATCCGCAATACTGGCAACCGTGCGGTGCTGAAAGTACGAAAAACAGCGCTGTTCATCCGACGTCAGAATCCACCCATGTCTCTCGACCCCAAAGATAAGGGGGAGGGTTGATTTCCGCTTCCCGGGGAGTCGGTGGAGATCATAGTCGCATTTTCGACCGGTGGAGGTGCAGTTTTTGCACGCCCCTGGCAATTCGTCACATCGGATCCGTCGCGCACTGGGAAATCAGGTTCGTGAAATGGGGGAGGTATGCTTCCGCCGAGCACTTACCGGCAGGTGCGACAGCCTGTTTTGGATCGCGTGTATGCAGGACGAAATTGGGGGGGTATACTCTCAGTCCCAGGCATGATAGCTATTTAAGCATCCTTGCAACCATTCGAAGACGAAGCGGTACCTAGTAAGGGTCGCGAACAGGGGTCTTAGCTCGGATTTGAAGAATGTCAGTGGTCAGATCTAGTTAGCTTGGGATGGGCGAAGCGTAATGTACCATTCCTTCCTTCAGGTGTGGGTTTTATGTGTTAGTGTTGCCCCTTAATCCGTGTGCCGTGTGTGTATCGTCGGCTGGCACTAACAAACTTTGGCTGCGGGTCCAATATATCCTACTATAGGAGAAGCCGATGCCGTTGTCCAGCACAGAGTAACTTCTGGCTTCAGCGTCGTTATATCTCAAAGAAGGATACTGTAGAGGTATGTAAGTTTCAGATGAAATCGTGCTTGGATGTGCTTGGGTTTGAGGCGTACAGTATGACTACATCCGTAGTTTGGGACTGCAGAAACATTAGAGTGAAGAGTGGGTGGCGGGGATAACTTCCTCTTCGGAGTCGATGGATCCACCTTGAATTGTGCTCCACAGTGGTGCAGCGGATTGCCCACTAACGTGAGGAGATGATTAGCCTTCAGCCGAAGATACGGTAACTAGATTAAAAGGTATGGTCTCGACAAGTCGACGGCGGGTTAATCGGTGCGGTTTGGGGTTCCATCTCCACCAAGCTCATCCATTTGCTAGGGTTGTTCACAAAACCACCGGTAATACTTGCGATATGGAGCAGAATTGAATTACACGAGTATAGAAATTTCAATCTATTGTAACGAACCACACGGTGACGGGAGAAACCCGTGGGTTAGGCAAGGAAAGTGGCTTGATGGATTCAAAACTAATTCTTGCCCTCCTAATTCAAATCCTAGCTAGGCTACATTGTACAGGGTAGAAGCTATAGGGGTCGTTGGCCTCAGAGATCAATTTGTGACTGAACATCATATGGGGGTCGAATACCCGGTGGGTTTCAACCCGGGCCCTGCAGTAGGCTGAGTATACTGTAACATTTAAGTATACGCTCTTGAGATAATACACTAAAGAATAAGTTCAATAAGAAAGATACTGTAGTAAGAAGACAGCCGGGTCTTTGTACTATGCACTTATACTAGTAGACTAATCTTTAGATTTACTTAAGATTCTCCTTGGCGAAAATTAAGACTTCTCATGAATGAGTAGCGACCTAATGTATACTTTTAGTATTCTCGGTCTCCTTTCCACGCCTAAGATAAATACTTACATACTTCTGCTCTGGCACCTTGTTGCAGTTCCGAACTCTTCACGTCATTTCAAAAATGCCCACAGATTGTTCAAGCATTCTGCAAGTGTAGGATGCGCAAATATGCCGTTTTGCAGTTGCCGAAACGTTAATCCTCCCATCATTGCCATTTGCACAACACTCATCAATTCTCCTCCCTCGACGCCCAAGCACGAGTAGCCCAGGATGAGTCCGCTCTCGCCGTCGACGACTGCTTTCATTGCTCCTCTGGTCTCGTCAATCTCCAGAGCCCTTGCTACATAACTCATTGGCATCAGTGCAGTCAGGATTTTCTTGTCGGGATGCCTATCCCGTGCTTCTTGCTCATGTAACCCGACGTGCGCAAACTGAGGGTCTGTGAATGCTACATATGGAATTAGCCGATCTCTCGTTGACAATTCGGCAGCCGTAGAACAGGATGTCAAAAGATTGGATTTGAGGATCCGGAAGTCGTCGTAAGAGACGTGTGTGAACGCAGGAGGACCTTTGACATCGCCCAACGCATAGACTGAAGGTGTAGAGGTCCTCAGTGACCCATCGGTGATGATATAACCCTTCTCGTCCGTCTTCACGCCCGCAGCTTCCGTTCTCAGACTCTCAGTGTTCGGGATACGTCCAGCTGCGAAGAGAATATGTGTGGCGCCCTGCAAGACCCGGTCGCCTTCTTTGCCTTTCGTCCAAACGTCGAATGTCCCTTCGCTTGCGGGGGCTAGACGAACCGGGGCAGTACCCAAGAAGACATTAATTCCCGATTCTTGGAATATATCGAGTAAAATGCCTGCCAGCTCCTTGTCTTCACGAGGCAACAGCTGGGTTCCTCGATGAAGAATCGTCACTTTCGCCCCAAGTCTACGAAACAGCTGTCCGAATTCGACCCCAATATATCCGCCACCAACAACCACCAGGTGTTTGGGAACGCTCCCCAACTCCATCACCGATGTCGAATCCAGGATCCTCTCCTTAGGAATCGCATGAATGCCCTCAATATCTGGCACGGCCGGTCGGCAACCCGAATTAATGACGATCTTCTCTCCAGTAACCGTCCTGTTACCGCCATCATGCATCGCAACCGTCAGAGTCTTCCCATCAATGAAACTCGCCTCACCCATCAAGATGTCAACTCCAGCCGCTTCCAACCGGCTTTGACCACCCTTGCGGAAGGACTCCACGATCTCGCGCTTGCGCTGTCGAACTTTTTTCATATCGATGGCCACTGAATTCTGATCCTTATCGCCCCGAGCCGGCATATACACCCCGTAGTCGGGCCCTCGCCGCGTCAGATACGCCACTCGTCCGGAGGCAATCATGGTCTTGGTAGGCGTACATCCTTCGTTGACGCAGCAGCCCCCAATGTGCTCTCGTTCGATCAAAGCGGTCTTATACTTTGCCTCAGCGAAGGCTTTGGCAAGTGGCGTGCCGCCTTGCCCGGAGCCGATAATAATCGCATCATAGTGGGTGGTTGCGGCGACTGTTGCCATCTTTCTGTAGATTATGTGCGCTTTGAGGGTGTAACGGGCAACGAGGCGTAGAGGCATGTTTGATTTATCGGACATTCTTTAGTGCGGGGTAAGCATTGGGGAGATAAAGGTATGGAGTATGGAGTATGGAGTGGGGTAGCGAGAGCTCGTATTTCGATCTTGGTGGGGAGGAGTATAGAATCTCCACGACACATGGAGGGATTCCGTGGATTGGGATTCCGCATTTGGTAATCCTGCTCATTGTCCAGCGGTTCAAGGTTCGATACTCGAGATGGACGGTCCGTGAAACCGCAGGCCTGGAAGATGCGAACGTCCGAAGATAACAGTCTCGAACCAATGATGTTTGAGGCCGATTCTCCATGGCCAGTGTCAAATCTTAACTTCTTCCAAGGGAGCCTGGGCAGCCTCTCCAGTTACGTCTTGGTTAATAGGTCAACTACTGCGTGCGTGCGAACGCAAAGCAGGAAAGATTTTGAAGGAGTATCACATTGTCTGAGATATGATTCAGGACAATCCTCAATCCACAATATCCATCAGGTCTGCCTCGAGCTGAATCTCTGCAGTGCCCATCATCAGAGCCAACTGATAGATGAACCGTCATCGGTCGATGCCCGGTCCCCCTCGATCTCACCCCGTTGCTCCAAGTATCTCTCAGGTCTATGATTTATTTTTCTCAGGGCATCGACTCTTCTGACTGAGATCTCAAAAGTTTTCTGGTTTCTCACCGTGATCATGGCACCGCGAGTGGGTCAAAATGCTACGTCTTTCGATCACGATCCTCCCCCAGCTACACCTGTGGCTCATATTACCCGTTATTCATCTAGACATTTCCACTGCGACCGGTCTGATGAGCTGTCAAGTATATGGTCCTGCAGAAAACGCTTCTACTCGTCAGCGCTACCCAGTCCCAAGTTGCCGAGTACATCAACTAGCTCGAATTACAATATTGGTGGTTCTAATAATAGTCAGCCTCGGCTGGGCCCAAATGTCCCGGTTATGCACGGTGCAGATATCGGTACCGGCCGTTGGCTGTCTCTCAAAGTCAACCATGCTGCAGGCCTGGTCAAGGGCTGACAGCTGGGTTGGAAAGAGCTGAGCATGTGCGGCAGGGGTTGGAATTCGGTCGGCTGGTTACACTATTCCTGCCATGGTTTGCCGATAGGGACGCGTCGTCCTCTCTAATGGAAGTTGGTGATTACTTGATTGGCGGTGCATTGAGAGGCAAGAACCACGTAATTTGTACTTCCGTTATTGTCAAGGCAATGTATCGTCTACAAGGAAGTCACTCGCGGCCTTGATTTGTAGTCATACGAGAGAGATACCCACAAACACCTGAGACGAGTAAAATCAAATTACATTTCACCGGCGATTTACTTGAGATATGCTCACAAGGGAAAGCCCGTAGGAGTCGCCCGTGGGCCTATGCGCACGCTGTTCATATATTAAGGTAGTTTGTCTGTTACTTCTTTCCTGGTTCGCCGAACGGGGTTCGTAGATACCTCTCATTGTTGCTGTCGTACTTGTCTCTAGTATCATGAAGACTCCTTTGATCTGTCTCTTTATATCAGCGGCAGTCGCTGCCGTACTACCATCACTGACTGATCTCTCTCCAGCAGCGGCTACCCTGACAGCTCACACTGTGGGCGCACCACCACTTTTCACCGGGGAGACCATTCAACTGACCGAAGGAGTTCTGCATAAGCTCAGAGAAGCTTCCAAAGGTGAGAGTCTCTCGAATCAGTTCGGATTCGGCAACGAGCAGTCCCGAACCAACATCACCCGTCAATGTAAGATCCTGCCAGGTGATCCAGCCTGGCCATCACAGTCCACATGGGATCTATTCGACCAGCTCCTCGGCGGTCGTCTGCTACGACCCTCACTGCTGGCATCGCCGTGCTATGCAGAATGGCCAGAGTTTAACAATGCAACGTGTTACAATTTGAGCATGAACTGGCTCAACTCGTCCCTCCAGTAAGCCACCCCCGCTTGTCTGTGTTGAGATCAGCTCGTTTGATCCATCAACCCCAGCATCGGGCATCCAACTTCCATCATGAACCCTCTCTATGCAGGGCGCAGTTGCATGCCATTTGGCTTCAACTATACCAACACGTGCACTGAAGGTGGTTATCCGGCTTACGTGGTCAACGCATCGACTGCTGCGCAGGTTCAGCTCGCTGTCAACTTCGCGCGGAACTCGAACCTTCGCCTCGTAGTCAAGAACACTGGACATGACTTCAACGGCAAGTCGTCCGGTAAAGGGGCATTGTCTATCTGGACACACTGGCTCAAGGACAAGGTATTTTATCCTTCGTTCGCAGCAGACGACGGGTATGTCGGGCCCGCGATGAAGCTTGGGTCGGGGGTTCAAGCCTTCGAGGCATACGAATACGCCAAACAACACAATGTGACGGTAGTAGGGGGCGAAGGTGTGACCGTTGGCTTGGCCGGTGGGTATACCTTGGGTGGGGGGCATTCACCGTTGAGTAGTCTGTATGGTATGGCGGCGGACCAGGTATTAGCACTACAAGGTGCCATCCAATTCATCTCTTTTCGAAGCTTTCGAGATTGACTCCCGGTAGTGGTTCTCGCTGATGGCCGGTTCATTACTGCCACCAGTAAACAGCACGCCGATATCTACTGGATGCTGTGTGGCGGCGGCGGAAGCACGATCGGCGTGGTGACCTCCATCACTATCAAAACATACCCTCAAATACCGACGACAACAGTCACCTTCAACTTCACGGCCAACGACACTCCCGGTCCGACTGCTTTCTGGGCAGGGGTCGAGTCATATCTGGACAACATCGAGAGGCTGGTTGACGCCGGGACCTATGCCTACTATGACCTGGGCGCATCAGTCGCGGAACGAGGCACGACTTACCCCGGCGACACCGACTACTATCTGCGAATCCAGTCTCTTGTTGCCCCAAATATGACCATCGCTGAGACGCGAAGCCTGCTGCAGCCATGGTTTGACAGGCTGGACCGCCTGGGAATTCGCTACACTCCCCAATACTACTATGCGAATAACTTGTGAGTTGAGGCATGGCGGCGAGCATTATCCACCCTCCCCACTGACTGGCTGGTCGCAGCCACGATGCCTGGAAATTCGCCTTTCCCCAGGAGTACATGGGCGCGGCCACCACGAAGATCGCCTCGCGTCTCCTTCCCCGCCAGGCATACCATGACGACGCAGTCCGTCAGCGGAACTTCCTCGCGCACAAGGACGCTGTCGCAAATGTAACGTTCGGACCTCCATACCTATCCAGCAATTCCAACCACACAAACCACAATACTGACAAGAAGCAAACCCTTCCAAAGGGCTTCTCAATCGCAGGCTTCCACCTCACCGGCAAGGGCAGAGCCGTTGCCCCACCCACGAACAACGCCGTGTTGCCCGCATGGCGCGAGACCCTCACGCACGCAATCGTCATCGGACAATGGAACTCCACCGCCGACTGGAAGACTGTGGAACGCACCTCCAGCGCGCTCACGAAGTGGATGCAGGCCCTGCGCGACCTGGGAAGCTCGGGAGCCTATATGAGCGAGGCAGATCTTCTTGAACCCGACCTGACCGATGCCTTCTACGGTGTCAATTATCCGCGGTTGCACGCGTTGAAGCAGAGGTATGATCCGACTGGGGTGTTTTTCGCACTTACGGCTGTTGGGGCGGAGGACTGGACGGTTCTGGTCGAGGATCCTCTACCGGAGTCATGGAATAATAATGGCAGGCTGTGTCCCCGGGGGGTGAAATAGATGTTATCAGTGATTCCAAGCGAGTTGTCTCAGCACCGCCGTGTTAATTAGCTAGGCTTAATTATCATACACCACAGCAAGAAATCCAGAAGATCGTTCCAAGCAACCAGTTCTTGAGCGATCAGAGATCAGCAGATGACGAGCTTGGGGCCTCGCAGGCTCTGAGATAGGCATTTACCTTTCCCTCCTAGTCTTCTATAGAGCTATCCGTATGTGCCAAGATGCCTGATATCGCCGAGCTAACATACAACCGATATCCTCCTGTTAGAATCGGTTACAGTTGGGCTCCCCGGCTGGGGTATCAGTCTATATACAAATAGAATCCGCCAGTTGGTAGACCAGTTATTAGACTGTTCTCTATACTCCCCGACCCTCACGTAGCACTTCGCCTTCCTCACGTAGATATATGTCCCACATAGTTCCACGTAGATAGCTTGCAAATTAAATTAAGTCAGCTTAATTTCATCCCTTCTCTGCTTCGTTGGTTGGCTGCTTCAGCGCCTGCGGGCGGCGGCAGGTAGGCTTCTCCTCCCACTGGCAGACGCCTTCACAGCTTACACCTACACAGTTCAGTGTCCAAGTCTGTTTGTCGTATTCCTTCACCAGTTGGCCCGAAGGCTTCCGGTTCTCGCGGTCGCGATATGATGAAAGAGAGCAGGCTGTCCAAAGGAAGCCATCAGTCAGCGCCCGCGATTCGACTGGCAGTCCCCGGGGAATTATAGATGTTGTGGACTACCGATACCTGCGGCCTCTCGCCCTCAGCGACTGGCTGACTGGGGCGGATATGTATCGACATAATATGCTGGTTGTAGTATCGGAAGGCCAAACGGAGTTTCTTTTGGACAAATGTGTATATGCGCGGGCGCAGCGGCTGCAGGAGGGTTGGCCAGATCAATGTATAGTTCTCCCTCATCTGCGGAGGATAGTGGGTGGTGTCAGTGTATGTCGACGCCCACGGCTCCGGCAGGGCCACCACGTTGCAGTCCTACACCCGAATGTCCCGCAGCAGGGCTGCCATGGCGTGGTCGATTGATCAATGCATTTGTATATCGATTGACTCCTTCTAGAAGTTCTATGAGTGTGTGATTCACTAGGGGAGAGGGGAAGTTAGGAATTTTGGTTCTATGGCGGCACATAGGCAGCATTTTCGATGGAAAGGGGGCTATGATCCCAAAGACAGACTGGATCCATACATCCAAATCCACTGCAACCGCTCTCTTCGAACTTTGCGTCAACCTCTATGCTAGAACAACATCACGCAACAACAAAAGCAGCCTCATCTCTTCACAATTAACCGCATAAGCTACCTCCGACATACGACCTCCGCGCTCGGTATAGAGATCCACGCATCCACATCCTCACCCCATTCGCGCCAAACCGTAGCAATTCCTTCCAGCTCCTCTGGCGTGGCAAACCCATTCTCAGTTGCCCCCTTGGCAAAAGCTGACTTGACTGCTCGTTCCTGCCACGTCTCACTCCACCACTTGACCTCATCCGGTTTTGCAAAACACCAGGAGCTAACGCTGCATTCCACCTCCTTGAAGCCGGCCTTCCTGGCCCAGACATGCAAAAAGCGGCCCGCATTCGGCTCGCCCCCATTCGTTCTCGCGACTTGATCATACACCTCCTGCCAGCGTCTGAGTCCAGGAAGCTCGGGGTACCACATGAAGACCGCGTAGTCTGCTTCACGAGCGGCAACGATCCCGCCGACCTTGCACACACGGCGCATCTCCGACAGCACAGCTACAGGATCGCCGACGTGTTGGAGCACCTGATGGCAGAAGACGACATCAAACGTTTCGTCCGCGTAAGCAAGGGCGTTGGCGTCACCGGTCGTAAAGTCGATGTTGGTGATCTCGCGAGCAGTGGCACGTTCGCGCGCGCCAGGCAGGATGTCGCCGACCATGTCAAGACCCGTGACGTGACCCTCGGGCACGTAGGTAGCCAGGTCAATCGTGATGGTGCCCGGACCACAGCCGATATCGAGGATCTTCATGTGCGGCTTCAAGTAGGGGAGCAGAAACCGTGCGGAATTTAGGGCTGTGCGTTGGCCGTGACTGCGGAGGACAGACGCGTGGTGCCCGTGGGTGTAGGTCGCCTTCTCGCTCATTGCGATGGTTGGATAGCTAACGATTAATCACTGAATTGAGATAGGGAGAAGAAAGATGAGATGCTTGATTGAATACCGTGAGGTACGTGGATGATGGAGGTTTTATAGTGCTTTGTTTTGCTGTCCTGCGGGGGCCGATATCGGCGGGCTCGGCTGGATGATGGCAATGCTGGTAGTTACTGATACTGCACAGCTCGAAGTCTGCACTGTATGCAATTTAATTGCACCCCTTGTGTATGCTTACTAACTGTGAAAGGACTACTAGACCTCGTCTCATTGGCTGAGCAAGGAAGCGGGCGTGACCAGACAGCTGGCTTGGGTACTCGCTCGGTACTAAGTACCGCGGCGTCGTAACTAACAACTACGTTAAGATCTTCTGTATTCTCACCAAAAGAATTATTGAGAAGTACTCCGCTGGACTTCATATGCCCATATAGCACCAGCACTTCCCATTCGCCCAGAATGATGGATAACGTGCTACTAATCCTAGTTCTAACCTTTTGAGACTCAACTATGGTATCGCATTGGCGCTCAATTCGAAGCCCAAATAAGTAGTAGGGCATCATCGCCATGCTAGACGACTTTGGAGCAAAGCCTCGAAGTGAAAGATGTGCATGAGAGATTTTGATCATTTTGAGAAGACGTGTGGGGCGATGACTTTGCGAAACAGGATATCACTAAGCCCAAACCGTGGAGTCAAGGGCGTGGATGATTCGGGACGAACAAGATGGATTGGTTTCAAACAAAGACGATCGGCAGACATTGTAAACTAAGGTAACTTATTTGCCTCTCAATCCAGTCTTTGGTGCCTTACCAACTACTAGGTCGTCTGTAAGCCAGGCAAGCGGTGTTTGCGCTGATTGGGTGTATGAGGATGCGTGATTGCATAGACGAGGCCAGCAGAATGTTTTTTCCTTGGTTGCTTTCCAGGGGCGCGTTTCTAGAATGATCAAAAACCGAGTCGACGGGCTTTTTGGACAATGATATGAAGTCTAGGGTGGGTCAGCATACACGGAAGGTCGGAAATATTCATGGCTAAGGTTGTTCTTCACCATCCGCTCAGGAGGTCTCGTTTATCGCCAGGCTGAGGTACGTCATCCACTGCAGCAAGTCTTGCATTGACCATATCGTCGCCAAAGCAAAGTATTTTTAACAAATCTTCAAAAGTGACACAGCATTTACGCTGGTATGGCTGGGTTCGAGTTCTCTTCGGGGCTTCTGGTAATCTTGTCAAAGACTAGTTTTAGAGCATAGGGTTGAGAAGGGATACCCTGATACGAAAGCAGGTCATGCCGACCTTCTGTGATGTACTTGCTTCCTGGCCCTCGAATTTCGTCGTCTTGCCTTCATGACGCATCGGTTGAGTTTGCATGAGCTGAATATCCATCACGAAGTTCATGCACGTTGTTGTAGGACAGAGATCCGTTATGGGGAGCCTCTTACATAGCCGGCCACGAGGCCGGAGCAATGAGACCAAAAATAGGTTGGAAATCAGATTCCCTCACCTGAGGCCCATCGAGATAATATTATCCTATACGAATGCTCGGATGCAAACATAGTCAGCGAAACATTGATTCGAACTCCGGCATTCCAGTGACGCGATCTCGTATTCCACCCGTATACTTCATTTTGAGCAAGGTTTTAGGAAGAGAGAACCGCAACCATCGGCATTTCCTGCTTGCAAATTGGGTACCCTTGCTAAGTATTCGTATCTGATACTGGGTCGAAATATCATATCATGAGGAATGCACAAAAAGAGCGAGCGCTCGCCCAGTCTGAACGTATCTACTCATGAAGACACAATACTGCGGCTCCAGCATTAGATTCTAGGAGCCCAGCACAATGGCAATCCCCGCACGTATCATGATGCTCATATTCTGTCTTTGTTTGTTGCAGATGCCAAGAGATGTCGTTTCAATTACCACTCGTCAACACTCGCAAGACTGTCGTTGTTTACCAGATGACAACTGCTGGCCAACACTCCACGATTGGAATACGTTCAACCGTAGCGTCAATGGCCGTTTGATCCGCATTCGACCTGTTGGTGCAGTTTGCCACGGAAGGGAGTATAATGCAGCGCTCTGTGCTATCGCCCAGAACTCAACCCATGATTCCCTTTGGCGCATTGAGAAACCAGGTTGGTGTTTATTCCCAGTCACACAAAGCATGGCCCTGCATTCCTCAGTCAACTGCCCCACCAGGTCTCATAGATCTACTACAGAGCCAGGCAGCTAAGAATGACCTGTCTGTCTGTTAGGGGCATTACAATCGGTGACTTGGGAAACCCGGCCATATCGCAACAGAAGCTGCTTCATCGACACTCCTCGTGCGATACCATGTGACCAGGGCCGGATTCCTGTATACGGGGTCCTGGCGCAAACAGCTCAAGACATACAAGAGGCCGTTCGCTTTGCGAGCTTCCATAACCTGCACGTCGCAATCCGAAATACCGGCCACGATGGGATCGGCAGATCCAGTGGAGTAGGATCCTTCCAAATCAATGTAAATCTCTTGAAGGAGATACAGTTCATGCAGGAATTTGTCCCGCAAGGCGGAGACAAATCTGAGGGATCGGCAGTGACCATTGGCGCCGGGGTTTTAGGGCTCGAAGCCTTAGCGGCGGGCCGGGAGCATGGCGTGAACATGGTAACGGGGACTTGTAGTACTGTGGCTGCGAGCGGAGGGTTCTTACAAGGTGGTGGACTGGGGTTCTTGGGGCCTGCTTATGGAATCGCCTCAGATAATGCGCTGGAATTTCACGTGGTTACTGCCAAGGTCGGTGACGCCCAATCCTGCTTGTTATCATCATGGGATAAGAGCTGACGGAGGTTCATCGCCCCCAAAAAAAGGGAGATCTGGTGATCGCCAATGAGTACCAGAACAAAGACCTCTTTTGGGCCCTGAGAGGGGGAGGCGGTGGGACGTTTGGGGTGGTGGTCAATACCACGATTCGCACATTCCCAGACGTACCAGCGATCCACTTCCTCTTGACGGCAGATCTTCCCAGGCATCCAACCAGGACCAGCGATGCCGACCAAGCTATTTGGGATATCACCACCGAGCTAACCAACCTGCTCCCTGTGCTGAAACACAAGGACAATAAGACCAGTGCCATTATCGTGCCGCGATTTCTAGAGGACCGCGCAGTGCTTGAGGCACATGTCTTGTTCGTCAACACCAGCGACAAAGATCCCGTGGAAAAGCACCTCAACATGCTGCACAGTGCACTGGAAGCCAAGGGACTCTCCCCAGCATACAAATCCGAGTTGACCAGGTACCCAAATTTGTCGGCTTGGCTCAATATCCCTAGACAAATGACAGGTGCAGCCTACGGGCTGATCGAAGGCTCAGTCCTGATCTCCGAGGACTTGTTCTTCTCGCACAATGGAACCTCGCATATCATGGACGTGCTTTCCAACTTGGAATATATAGTGGGAGACTCAGTGGAGATTCTAATGTCAGTTGGAGGACAAGTCAAAGCAAACAAATACACTGTCGACAGTGCATTGCTCCCATCGTGGCGTGAGGCCGGTTTGCTGCTGACAATCCGACGAACTTTGCCAACTACGTCTCTGACTCAGATCATGGTCAATAGTCAGATGCCAATGGTTCGAGCTCTCCAAGTCCCGCCTTTGGGTTCATACTACAATGTTGCCGATATTGAATTGCCAGACTCACGCCGTGCTTTTTGGGGCGAGAACTATGCCCGACTGTATTCGATAAAACAGGTCTGGGACCCAGACGGACTGTTCATTGTGAGGATGGCTGTTGGGAGCGAGGATTGGGATGATGAGGGAATCTGTCGGGTGTAGTAAACATTGTGTACCTTGTTCTTATCTGTAACCGAAGGTAGTGTCGTCTGTGTTAAAGTAGAAAAGGAAGCTTACAGCTGGCAAATCGATCCTTTTGCCTTCGTACTTACTCTGGCACACATGTCATCATGTATGTGAACTTAGGCCACATGAAACCGAGTCATCGCCAGACGGATTTATGAGACATCACAACCATTTATGCGGTTAAGGAGATTACATCTTGACCCGTGCGGACATTCCAGAAAGATGCGCGCCTCCAAGGTTCTTACAGAAAGACTCGCTCAATGTGTTTAGATAAGAGTCAAATGCAGACACTAGATCATGAGCGCGAAAGCTGTGTGAAAAGCACTAACATTAAAGCTATCAACCATGAATATGCAGGCAGATCGTCAGCGCAAAAATCGCAGCTCATATCAGCAAACATTATTTCCAGCCAGGTCCGATTAAATCCACAACCTGATCAATTTTATTTTGACCTCCCGAAACAACCATAGGCGGCAATTGAGCATTCAGAGACCTCGGTAATACACAGTGGTATATGGCCCAGTCTTTGCCGAGTAAGAGAACGAGAGCCAGAATTGCACATCGGTAGCCTGATCCAGGTCGAGTGCAGGACTAAGTAAGGAATCCATGTCAGCCGATATCTGAGCTTTCGAGGAGAAGAAGGATTAAATGCGAGGAGATTCAGAAACTCACTAGCACAAGGTCATATTCTCCCTATAGACACTTGCATGGTCGGTCCATCCGATCCGCTCAAAAAAGGCCACCATCGCATCAATGACTGTATTCTCCGTCATTCCAAACAACGGGAAATAAACCTTCGGGACTGGGCAGGGGTCACTCGGATGGATTTCATAATTCAGAATGAGGAACTTCTGGTCATAGTTGATTTGCCGTTGAGAGGTAGACCCCTCAAGGACAGGTTGTCCTGCAGCGGTGGGTATGTTGCCATTTTGCTCAGTAATACTGGAATCGGCCGCGTTTGTCGCATAGGCGATGGGGAAATGATAGCCCTCGTGGATTTGGAGGATGTCCCAGAGCTGGCGCAGAACCTCTAGCCCCCTCTCGATGCCAGGACACTCGCGCTCACGAAGGCGGCCGCCCAGCGTCCACAGCTCAGCCAATCGATCTACATTCAGCATGCACTCGTGGAGGTAGAGCTTGAAGCGTGTGCGAGAAATATCCACCAGATCTGTTCCGACTTGAATCATTCCGCGGGGATTGAGTGAGGTGGGGCACGCGAACGCCATTTGATCTGGGGTGCCCTCGCTCGCATCCAGAAAAGCCTCGATGGGCTGCAAGCCGGCCTGGAAGAGGTTGGTGCCCCGGTCTATCTTTTTGATCGCATCCAAAGCCAGCGTCGAAACTGGGGTAGCGGTCGCCATGGATTTCCCCATAAGGAAGGTGTAGAGTTTGACGGTCATTTTACCCTCCTTACGCAAATCCAGGGCGATGCCGGTTTGAGTGTTGAAAATCGGAGGGAGCGGGCTCTTTCTGGACAATCTGCCCTCTTCCTGTTTGGTCAAGGCCAGATCGCCAGCCAGCTGTTGGTAGAGACGAAGATCCATCTCGATACCATCCACCTTGGCGAATTTGGCGAGCAGTTCTGGTGCTGAAAGCCGATTGAAGGGGTCCTTACCCGGCACGCTGGCGAGATAGCTGGCTGGTATGAAGGCGAGTCGGATTATGCATCCCGATTGCTGAAAGTTCTGGCTGAATTCAAGGTCAAATACGCCACGGTAGAGATTGTATCTGGGGCTTTCCGGGGAAGGGCCCAGAGCAGGGATGACATGATGAGCGAGAAACGTCAGGTATTGGTACTGTTTGTCGACATTGTAGTCGGCATTCGATAGCATCTGCGCCAGAACGGGTGCAGCACGGTGCCACCAATCATATTCATCTGGATTCTGAAACAGGAGAGATTGACTGAGGAATATGTAAGGGGATTTGGCTCCCGGACATGTACCCGGAGAGAGATGGCTTTGCAATTTGGTCGTCATGGTGTGAATAATATACGATAGGCGATGTAGTACTTAGCACTATAATAATTGATAAGGTTTGTGTAGCTTGAGAATGGCAGGATTGGTGGCCGATGGGCTCCCTTTTAAATCATGTCACCAGAGCCAAAACTTGTTGCTAGCTACGAATTCTACCAGACCTCAAACGGTTTTCTTAGTCTGGAAGTGCCGGTATACCCTGACAGAAGGTGGTTTAGCCTAGGCTAACTTCCATTACTCGTAATATGCGAGCCAAGGGTGTTACCAGGTAAACGAGTTGGAATCTTGGAATAGCTGAATGCTCTCAGCCCTTAGCATCCTTCAGGCATTTTGGTATGTTTAAAATTATCAAGAACATCTTCGTCTGTAGTAAGACCATCGTTTACCGTGCCTATTCTAAATACACCAAGAGGAAAAGTAACTTTCATGAGTTCAACATGCGAAGAGATGAACAGAGAGATCAGTCAAAGGTGGACTGCAGGATCTGAGGGGATTTCAGGTGCAGATACAGAGCAAGAAACGCAAAGCACAAAGACATGATTCCAGAACGGCTTCCGTATGACGACCATGGTGAAACCGAGAGACGGTCCACGTTGTCGGATCATATGCCCTCGTGATTGTCATTTTCGCCGACTGCATCCTCACTCGGACCACGTTTCCACATTACTTTTGCATGCAGTCAATGTAAGTCGTGCCTTCTCTAGGCTCGTATAGATCCACCTCTCCGCCAACACGCTTCGTAGGCCCATGATCCTTCTCGCCCCTGCATTTCGTGTTGCTGTTGTACGATCTCGATCTTCAACCCGCTCGTGGTGCCCAGTGTAACAGAACCTCGTGTAGGTATGATGAATTCTTGCGAAGGTGCGACTTGTGAAGCAAGTATCTGCGCTGTCTGAACAAGGTGACGTGTAAATATAGACTTTCTCTACAGACCGCACTACGGTGTATGTACAACGCTTTTGCAATCTAGGCTACATTTGGGATAGCTGCTGGTTCTGATACCCGATGCGAGAAGTGATTGCGGTGGTATCTTGGCTTCAAGTATCAATCTGAGCTGGGATCAAACCGGCAGGTCGAAGCATTGCTTCCTCTAATCCAACAGAAGTCAGTCCAGCTCTGTGTTACCAAAGTCATCATGAGCGTATTCGACCGGTTTGATAAGACATCTCCGCGAATCTGATCGATAGGGCCGTACAGAGCTCATAACACAAGGGTCTGAGCAGTCAGACGCTGACACATGGTCCTCAGCTTGCTTCTCCATTCGGTGCTAAGACTTAGATGCGGAACCATGCTGTGACCACAGTACTGCCCTATGTTGGGGCCACGGAGTACTAGTTGTGGATGAAGTGGTAATGATCATCGATGACAGCCTCAGCTGAGCTCCTTGTGCCATTCCCAAGAACATAACTAAAATGCACCAACTCGTTATCCATACGGGCCGATGTTCGCCGATGTTCTGCGTGACACTGAACTCTAGGCCTGTTTTCCTACTCCAAAAGAGCTGACGAGACCAGATATCCTTCTGGGCTGACTCGAAATAATGCTGACTTCACCAGGTTGGCTAGAGCTTTCGATTGTTCTCTGCTAAATTCCAACTGTCAGTGTATGACCGCAAGTTTGAAGAAGGATGACACCATGTGCTTGCCCTTTAGATCACGAAAAGGCCAACGAACGGGTGGTGTACAGTACAAGTAAGGAGGACAACCTTCACAAGGTACGTCGAGTTATACCCATATTTCCCGATGACCATCCCGCGTTGAGTTCGAGGCCCAGATGGTCGCGGGTATTGTACGTCTCGCAGGGAATTAATGCTCCGAGGTGATTTACACCTTTCTCTGCGGCAGTCTAAGCAAAAATCATACGCGCTTTGATCCTATTATGCTCTAGTCTGAAAAAGAATTGCTGGTGGATCCAAGAAGCAAGCCCTTGGTGAGTTCTAGGAAGGTGATATCCCCTTCAATGGAAGTAAGATTTTCGACGAGCGTCAGCTTGTGCCAAGAGCTGCTTTTCAGCTTGAGGTACCACGGGCAAGCTTCAGGGCTGGTCATCATTTGCACGATAATCCCCTCATTCTGGATTGACCTTCGGTGAAATGTCATCCTCAGCGTAGGCGCAGTTTAGCTCCAAACGTTCATTCGGCAAGGGCCCAAGGGTCTCCGTAATGTTAGTAGTTTTTTCTGCCTGGCGCTGTGACGTATTGTTTGCATGCTCGGTCTGAATGTCTAACACAAAAGGTTTGGGAGGATGATATAGAAATCCAGTTGCAAATGACTGGTTGTGGTTGGTTTATATAGGTGAACTAGAGCCCATAAACAAGCGGGAACAATTTAACCGATGCAGGATATATGCTATGCTTACAGTGCTGAGAAGGACGAGTTCATAATTGAAGCACAATTTTCTCCTTATGCTGTGCTTGTCATGGTATCTGCCAGAGCGACATACTATCCCAACTGAATCATATAGAAGTACATTCACTCGACCTGCCTGTATAATCCACACAAGCGAGCACGCCCGCCGCTTGTAGTCGCATGCTGGGTGCCTGGTTTAATAGCCCAACCGATGCTGCATTGCAAGACAAGACTCTATGAATTGGCTTTGGACCCCTAAATCTTTCGCGACGCATGTGCAATTCAAGTACTTGAAATCCATATTATGCCATAGACTTTTTTTCCAAAATATTCATCGAGCTTATAACCACGCCGTGTCCTATTCATGTATCCTACCACTACACAAAAGTCAGTTGCCACAGAAGACGACAGGGAATTGGCGACTGAACACCTTGTTTTCTTGTCGGTCGCAGGGTTGGAATCTGCGGTCTGTAGCGATCGATAGAAAGCTCTTCAGATTTTCCTTAGCCGAGGACACTGTAGGGCCGTGCATTCTTCATGCACAGTGGTACAAAAGCTGCAAGGTTGATCGATCGGAGGGTAAATGCCGAGTTTACTAACCTTGTAGCTGACCCTGTAGCTGACGGCAGACAAGCACCAATTCATATAAGCTTGTCCGTCTTTTCGCTGTCATTGCTTATGAATCATACGAGGATTTCACAGCTGTACAACATCCGCGAGTGTTTAGGTGCCATGCTGACCGCGATTCCTCCCAAGCATTGTTCCATATAGCTTGTTGATTGCAGACGACCAGTGAGCAAGTCTACAAAGACGGACATTCTTTTTCATGGATTAGTGAACACTGTGTCAAATTTGCACGCCACATAGCTTTTGGAAGCTATATTCTGTACTGCAGGTTAAATCCCAAGTGTATCATAAGCCGGGATCTTCCTTGCATATCCCTCTGTTTTGCTACACAGTGAAGACATAACATCCATCCTCGTTACATGAGAGGCATAATCCCAGGAGGCCAATGCGAGGTGCAGCATGACTGTGGCTGCACTCCACGGCATCGGAATCGCCGTAGACAAATCAACACCTATTCCCTCATTGCGTGCTGCACCTCTGGCAATCTCTCTCCTCCATTAGATGGCATCTGTTCGTAGGTGTGAATGACTTTTCGCTCCGCAATCCGCCATCCATCCGACCGCTTGACTAGACTATCGTCGAAGAATCCGTAGATCCTTCTCAGTTCTCGCCTCGGCTCTCCGGGGTAGAAGTGGATGCCGATGCAGTAGGTTCGGGCTGTTGCCGTGATAGGACTTTGCAGCTGGATGACCTGGGTTCCCAGGCAGTGGTACGTTGTGACGCCATGGAGTCGCGTTTTCAGCAGCGCTTCCAGGCCTCCAATTCCATGGAGTGTCCCCACCGGCGCTGGATAATGAATCACCGCGTCCGGCATGAACGCTTCAACCAACAGGTTGGTGTCAGCTCGATCGACGGCGATGGGCCAGTGAGCGATGGCATTCCGAATGAGATCGTGGTCGGAAACAGACATCTCTCGTAGTGGCGCTGGTTCATGCAAGAGGAAGAGGCTGGGAGAAAGTAATAGGAAAAATGTTGCAAACGCCACTTTCAGGCGGGCTATATGGTTTTCTCTGACGCTCTTTACTCTAGCTGCTGCTCTTATATCACTTATCACCACGTCATTTCTTTGCGGCACGCATGAGACTGTCCATCCTCAATCGTATTCAGCATCCGGCCATCCCGGAATCGCAGTGTGCTCACTTTCAACGGTTACACATGCGGCTGAAAAGTCATAACGTCGGGGTTTGCTGCTTGAGCATGATGTAGGTTTGTAATCGAATACGATTTGAGGGTGCTTGAATGATGTGCTGGGGGTCGTTTGCAGCAAGTGCCTAGGTAGTAATATCATCCCGTCACGTCGACTCTGCGGACACTTCTCGTGTAGAGTGTGTATATCTGAATCCTAAATAAGATTCCGAAGATTGCCGTGCTGGGCGTACGACGAAGATATTTGAGCAACCTCGACCCCTGGTTTAAATATCTGGTATCAATCTTTTGAATCACGACTTTATGCACTGGTCAAAAACTCGGTTGCAAATATCTCTTGCTAATTCAATACCTATTGCTTCGTTAGAGTCCAAGATACCGAAAGCATCGAGCATCATGGTATGTAGCTCATTCGCTTCCAGTTCCAGGTCATCAATTGACATCTATGACAGCCTCTCTTGCCTACCTCCACCATGATACCCCAGACTCTGCAGCAGGCGATGGTAGCCACGGTTGGCAGCTCAGATAGCGGAGCTCTTTTTATCTACTCGCCTGGAAATCTGAGCAAGCCAGTCGAGATATCGTATGCAAGACTGCTGCACCAAGCGCGGCAGGCAGGCTCGGCTCTCCAGTTCAAACCGGGGTCTATTGTTCTTCTCCATTTCGACAACCACGGAGACCGGGTGCTGTGGCTCTGGGCGTCCCTCTTTGCTGGCTACCTTCCTGTGATGTCTACTCCATTCCCCGACAATTCCAATCGTCGACTGGCCCATTTGGAGCATTTGGCTCAACTTTTCAATAAGCCAGCGTGTCTCACCACTGCCCACCTTCTCCCGGCATTCGCTGGTCAAGATGGGATTGTGCCGACATGTGTGGACAAAACCCTTCTGGAGGACGAGCAGGTAAACTCTGTGGAGGATAGGATTCGGCCTGCAGCCCTCATGTCGGACGCGGATGAGCCCGCCGTGCTGATGCTCACATCTGGCAGTTCAGGAAGCTGCAAAGCGGTTGCCTTGACCCATCGTCAGATCACCGCGGCCGTCACTGGTAAACATAGCGTCATGCCTATTCCTCCTGCCACGACATTCATGAGCTGGGTTGGGCTGGACCACGTGGCTGGTCTGGTTGAGATCCACCTTCAAGCGATCTTCACCGGCCGCAGTCAAGTACTCGTTGAGGCACCCGATGTGCTAATGGATCCCGGACTCCTGCTTACCCTGGTGGAACGACATCGCGTTGCTTGGACGTTTGCTCCTAACTTCTTCCTTGCGCGCATGCATGCTACGCTTCAGCAGCAAGAGCAGAAGGAGGAAGAAGGTGCCGGTCGCAACTGGGATCTTAGCTGCCTAACGTACCTCACCTCGGGAGGGGAGGCCAACACCGCACACATGTGTGAGGAAGTCTCAATCTTGCTCGCTGGTTATGGAGCTTCCAAGAACGTCATTGTGCCTGGCTTCGGGATGACGGAGACTTGTGCAGGAGCCATATTCAACACGCGATTTCCAGAGTACGACAAGCTCCATGGCTATGCCATTGCGTCGCTCGGGCAATGCATGCCCGGGATTGAGGTCAGAGTGACTGATGGCACAGGGTCCAACATCCCCTTGCCAGCAGGAACATTGGGCCATCTGGAAGTGAGTGGGCCGGTTGTGTTCCGGAGCTACTTCAACAACAAGGATGCCACCCAGGCATCTTTCACAGCTGACGGATGGTTTATTACCGGTGACTTGGCGATGATTGATGACACCGAACACGGCCATCTCCTCCTCAAGGGTCGAGTCAAAGACGTCCTCAATATCAACGCAGTCAAGTACAACCCCACAGATATCGAGGCGGGGCTCTACGAGGCGGTACCACAACTGACGTACGGTTCTGCTTGTTGCTTCTCCTCTCTCCCTCCCAATGAGCACACGGAGGAAATCGTCATTGTATACCTACCCTCGTACGAGCGCCACGAACTGCATGCCCATGTTCGCACCGTGCTGGCGATCCGCCAAGCATGTCTCGAACGGACCGGTTCTCGACCACAGGTCCTCCCCTTGACTGGGGCCAGCGTCACAAAGTCCTCCCTTGGTAAACTGCCGCGCGCACAGATCAAGACTGCCTATGAGAGAGGCGAGTACCGCAGCGCAGCCGAAGAAAGCGCAGAGCGGTTCGCGTTATTCCGAAAAGTGTCTAATCAAGAACCGCGGGACGTACTTGAGCGTCAATTGCTCACCATCTACGTTCAGTCGATTGACCATGCGACCGAAGTGGAGTTCGGGGTTCAGACCTCGATTCTCGATCTGGGAATCACCTCCATTGAGCTGATCAAGCTGAAGCGGCACCTGGAACGGGACCTCACTTGCATTCGGCCCGGTAGTATTCCATTGAGCATCTTGATGCGCAATACCACCGTCCGAGAGGTGGCGGATGTGCTGCGTGGCTCGTCAGCAGTGAGCGGTACATATGACCCCGTCGTGCCTCTTCAGCGACGCGGCGAGAAGACTCCTCTGTGGCTTGCGCACCCTGGCATCGGAGAGGTGATGGCTTTTATGAACCTCGCCAAGTACTTCACTGACCGACCGATCTACGCGCTACGCGCCGCCGGATTCAACGACGGCGAGGCCATGGCTACTTCACTCGCGGGAATGGTGCAGCGGTACCACGCCGCCATCAAACTCCATCAACCCCAGGGCCCCTATGCCCTAGCCGGATATTCCTACGGCGGGATGGTGGCCTTTGAGCTAGCCAAGCAGCTGGAACGTGAGGGCGATGAAGTCAAGTTCCTGGGCTCGTTCAACTTGCCCCCTCACATCAAAAACCGCATGAGACAGGTGGACTGGAAGACCGCTTTGCTGGATCTCTGCAATTTCCTCGACCTGCTCCGAGACGATCAACGGGCCGATCTGGCCAGTCAGCTCCGTGAGGTCTTCGATAAGGATACAATCCTCACCCAGGTGCTTGCACAGATCAATCGCGACCGATTTGCCGAACTGGCTCTGTCCCCGCCAGCCCTGGCGAACTGGGCGCAAGTCGGACAGAATCTTCACCACCTCGCGGTGGATTATGAGCCTACCCCCTCTGTTGCCCGTATGGATATCTTCTATTGCAACCCCATCAAAGAAGTGGCATCGGGGAAGCAGCAGTGGTTCGATGAGTTTATTAGTCTGTGGAGGGATTTTACCCGGTCGGAGCCGCAGTTCCATGAGGTGGAGGGCTCTCATTATACTATGATATCTCCGGAGAATGTGTTTGGGTTCCAGAAGACGATGAAGGCCGCGCTGAGTGCTCGAGGTCTGTAAGAGAGAGTGTTTTGTTTTGCTGTCTGTCCTGTGATGGCGGTTCTGTCCCTTGTCTTGATGATCTGCTCAACTCAGCATTCAGCATGCAGTTGCGACAATAGTTTGTGACCCGGGTGTGCCCAAATTAGAGTCCCCTGATGTAGTAGTGAAAGTATGGTTATGTGTTCGTTGGAGTACATGGCCAACTAGTAGGAATGATTTTAATGAGTAGTTCAGGGACCAGTTGTGTACTGTACAGTAACTTGACTTACAATTTGATGGAAACAGTAATGACATCATGAGCAGGAGATGATAAGATAAGCGCATAAGTCATGAAAGTGAGTGAACTTTTATCTCCGAAGCGGGGAAAGCCGCCAACGTCATCTCTCTCTCTCGCTCTCTCTCCACACGCGTCATCGAATCCGGATTCTACCACTAACCAATGCACATTAACATGCCATTCCATTAGTCATGGATGCTGTGACCTTTTTTGTCCCCCCTCGGAAACTTCTTCCTGCTTTTGCAATTGCATTCTCACTTACTGTGCCCCCTCACCCCACGAAATGGGTCTCCAAGGCAAATCCCAGACTTGCGCAGCCAAGCTCCTGCGCGGAGTCGGCGTCGCGGTCATGGGCTCCGTCAAACGCTCGCATCCGGACGAAGTTGCACGGTGGCCGTCGCGGGATGAAGGGCGCACGATCAAAGTCCACATCTACCGGCCTCCAGCCGAGTCAGCCCAAACCCCAACCCCGGTTCTCGTCAACATGTGCGGCAGCGGGTTCATCCTCGACGGTCACGGCACCGACGACGAGTACTGCCGGTTCATCGCCTCCCACACGTCTTACACGGTCGTGGACTTACAGTACCGCCTGGCGCCCGAGCATCCGTTTCCCGCAGCCTTCCACGACGTCGAGGACGCAGTCCGGTATATCCAACAACATCCGCAACAGTTCGACCGGGCGCGCCTCGCGCTCTCCGGGTTCAGCGCGGGCGCCAACCTCGCCCTGGCCGTCTCGGCCGTCAGCGACATCCCGCGCGAAGCCATCCACGCCACCGTCGTCTTCTACCCGTCGTGTGACCTGGCCGAGGATTTCGCCGACAAGGCCGCCCCCGACAACAGCAGCCGGCTCAAGATGCCGGCCGGCCTCTCGCGCTTCTTCCATCGCTGCTACTTCCCTGCCAGCGACGAGGATGCCGATGACCCGCGGATCTCGCCCGCGTTTGCCGCGCCGGAACGATTTCCCGACAATCTCGCTGCCATCACGGCAGCCCAGGACCCCTATGCCCCGGAGATGGAGAGGCTTGCGGAGGCCGTCGACGCATTACCGGGACGGAGGGTCGTGCTCAAGCGCATGGAGCACTGTCCACATGGGTGGGACAAGCGGGCCAAGGAAGGGACGGTGGGAGCGGAGGCCAAGCAAGAGGCATATGAGCTGGTGGCGCAGTTTTTGGGCTCAATATAGACCCCGGGATGAAGCTTTGCTGTGAGTTTTGTCGGATTGTAATATGCTTTGAATTCAGTCCGCCTTGTAGACCTCAGTAATGTATATAATGGTTATACTGACCTCTCATGAGCTGAGCGCTTTTTGCTATTGAATGGTGAGGGTATTACCGCAAGGGGTTACATTTGGGTATGGGAACCGGATGTGCGCTTGACACTGCTGCTGCAAGGTACCTGGCCATTCCACCGCGACCTCCCCGTGGCGGCAGGGCAAGCCACGAGCGAATGCAGCGGGACTTGCGTTTGTCTCGGAGCAATTCGCTTACCAACCAGCCTTGTATTGTAGGGATACTCGGGCTCAGACATTGCGAGAAATAGGATCGAATCAGGATCCTAACCAGGGATCATGTTGGGAGCAGGAACCATTCGTTCAACACGGAGTTTCGCAATTAATGGGGTCGGGGTGCCGCTGCGGCCCGCCCTTCTCCAATGGCTGGTTCCATTAATGGCGGGAAAGGGCCAAGCATTTCCGAGTGGCTCTCAGGAATAGCCCCGAAAGTCCTCCGGACGGCGGGACACGATTTGGGACGGACAGTGAATCTACATCAGCAAGCACAAGACTCATATTATTATTCTCAGTAGCAGATATTTATCATCAATATTATGAGTTGTGAATCGTGGTTCTCGGCGCCGGACCCCTAGGCAGCCGCATCGCCTCGGCCCTCCTTGCGGGCGGCCATCGCGTGCACATCCGTGACCCCTCGTCCGCCGTCCAAGAAGCCTAGCTAGTCTCGAGGCAATTCCGGAGAAGTTCGAATTGAAGCTACATTCGGCGAAATCGATGCCCACACCCTAGCATACAGTGTTCTCGCCTCCAACAGCAGCAGCTCTTAGTCTCGCCTATAGTTGAGCAGTAAGGGGAGGAAGAGATTGCTTTGGAGGAATGAGGGCTGTTTACTGGGGTTGCGCGGGGTTAGAGGGGTGGAATGTAGTATTGCATTGTAAGATAGATTGTTTGTGATTTAATCTCTGTCTGCTACAGCTCATATAGAGCGTTCTGAAGTCGACCAGGGTATTCATTCAATCTCCGAGAGCGCAAGGCCATGCGTCGACTGACCAACGATGAATGCACAGCGAAGAGAACACATCCGCACGGCCAAGGGACAATACCGTAACCAAAACTCGATTACGAGGGAGATGCTGAAAGCTGTTCGAAACAACATCCTTCCGACCAATTGAACGTACACGCCTTGAGTCTATTCCGGCACGGACTTGCGACACGGTGGCGGATCCGAGACGGGATCTCTGGGTCGAAGCTTGTTCCGGAATCTGGGCCGGTCTTCCCCACACTTTCTACTAGATTCCCTTCCATTAACCTCGTATACGAGGACTTTGTAGCAACTGAGCTCGGAAACTCATCAGTCATTATTGATGATCAGTTGACCTGATCAGAGGACCCCCTCTTGCGGCGAGAGAGGGCGAAATCACCCATATTTCAAGCATTGCAACCCGTCCAAGACCTCCTACTATGGTCTAGTGAATCATCCATATCTCACTCACTACACTGAGCACAATTACTACCTGCCTTCAAAGATTGAAAATGACTTACCCAAAGACCCCTGCCTTCATCACCCAAACCCACGGCTGGACCCAAGCCCGCGCCCACCCAGCCATGGCCTGGATGGAGAAATGCACCCAGGCCTGGGACTCGCGCGAGAGCTGGGAGACCCCCTTTACCGACTGGGTGACCGAGGACTTTGTGTTTGTCAAGCCCAACGGCGAGCGGTGCACGGGCGGCGAGCCCGCGTGGGAGGCGATGAAGCTCGACTACGCCGCGTTCAAGCTCTCCCACCACGAACCGAGCTGGGTGTGCGTCGTGGACCTGGTCGACGGGTGGGAGTTCATCGGGGAGGGGAAGCTGTACATCGATCTGCCCAAGGAGGGCAAGGAGGACAAGACGGTGCGGGATCTGGACGGCCGCGTGTGGGATTTGGGGATAGAGAGCATGTTTCGATTTCGGTTTGTGCGGGCCGACACCGAGAAGAATGGCGGGGTGCGGATCAGCCGGTTCCAGTTCTATAGTGACAGTGGGCCGGTGTTGGCGGAGATGATGCGCAGGGAGATTGTGCGACCGCAGGATCTGATGGGGTAATTGCGTGTTTCTGTCTTGTACGTTATTGTGGACTTACTGGGCCGAATTGAGCTGCATATTGAAGACCATCACGGAGTATTTGCTGCGAATCATGACGGCTTGGCGCCGGATAAAGATTGCAAAGGTGGAACCCCTGGTGTATTGTGGGGAGTTCAGGACACAGTGGAGGCGCAGCCAGGCAGATGCACTGACTAAGCAGCTGGTGATGATACTAACTATGCATTTGCTCAAGCACCTACTTCCAGACGAACAGAAAACACTGATAGATTGAAATAGCGTCATACTTCCTTGGACTATATGTTAGTGAAAGCGAAGCTGACGACACGTGATACCCAAGGCTGTCTGTCTCTTTCATCCCCTCACCTCCCCACATTCACATACTCCGTGTTCATATCAGACATCACCGGAACTTGCCTTCCAACCCAATCCAATGAACAGATCCAACCCCGCTCAGCACGTCCTCAACACCCCCGAGCTCCTCGAACTCATCCTCACCCAGCTCGACCTCCGCACCCTCCTCACCTCCGCCCAGCGGACCTGCCGCACCTGGCACACCCTCATCCGCACCTCCCTTCCCCTCCAAGAAGCCCTCTTCTTCCACCCGATTAAATCTGGCCACAATGCCCCATCCCACGACTCAACAACCACCCCTACCATAAACCCTCTCTTACAATGGGCCTTCCCGCAGTTCCTCTCTCAGCCCCCCTCTGACTACTACCCCTCTAGCCTGAACCCCTTCGACGACCTCACTTCCCTCGCCCACCGCGCCAAGCATCCCGCCTACCTCCGCCCGGAAGCCAGCTGGCGCCGCATGCTCGTGCAGCAACCCCCGGCCCGCTCCGTGGGGGTGCTGACCGCCTCGCATGGTCCGTTTGGAAGCGAACTCGGCCTGGAAAGCTGGGTAGGTATCCCCCTCTATCCCCTACACCAACAGCACCCAATCTATAAGGTTGACATGCGCATGAACCTGGTCTATTCGCGGGGATGAAGAACCATAATCCCTCTACACCGCCGAAAGTCCCGGACGGCTTAACAATGGAACTGTTGTTCGAACTTCTCTTCTTCGATGAGACAGTCCCCTACAGCTACCTCGTGACGGTGGTGTGGTGGGGGTGTGTGAATGTCCGACGGCAGGAGATCGAGGGGTATCTCGAGCATCTGCACCGCCCTGCGTTGCCGGAGGTGTTGATTTGTGCATTGGTGTCGGATTCGTGTGAGGATTCGGAGGAGGAGGAGGGGGAGGAGGAGACTGTGAGGTCGGTGCAGCGGATGGTGAAGGAGGGATATGAGGGGTTGGGGTTGCGGCCGAAAGGGCTGGGGGCGAAGTGGGTGAGGAGGGAGAGGGTTTGTGTTTTGGGGATGTTTGATTAGTGCAAATCGGATCTGCCCGCCGGTTTTGTTTGCAGTGGTGGTTGAGAGGAGAGGTTAGGTTGGATGGGATGCTGTGCTTGCATACTCTGATAACTGTGATATCTACTGTACAATACATCTGTTTATACATCGTCGGGAGGGGTGGCTTGGATGGTATGACGGAGGTTCACCATCGAGTTCAGTGCCAATGGTTCAGTTCCCATTGCTCCTCCACCCCCCTAAGCAAACGCACACCCCTCACCAGCAACACTCACAGTCGTCGTCACCGATGTGACAACCACAGCATCCTCCCCACCAGCGCTCGGAGCAGCAGTCACCGCCACCGTCGTCACTCCCGACGAAACCTCCACGATCGCCGCGGTCGGCGTGGGCACAATCTTCAAGGTCACAGGGTGGGAATAGTCTGAACACCAACCAATAGTCTTAGGCACGATTCCAGGTTTCACGGTTTTGGAAGTGACGACGGGAACAACAACGGCAGGGATAGCAGGGGTAGCAGCGGGGAGTACATGCGAGGCAGAAGAAGGATCATGATGGTGGAAGTGGTGACTGTGGTGGTGGTGCTGGTGGTGGGAGACAGAGCTGGAACCGGTGGGGCTCACCGTGACATATACGGTTTGCGTGGCTGGCGCCGCGCAGGTGGGAGCCGCAGGGGTGCGCGAGGGAGGAGGCAGAACGGTCGCAGACGAGGAAGCTGCATCAGAGCAGTTCTGGACAGGCGGTGTGACGGTGAATTTCTCGCTCTGCGCGTAGATAATGTACACGTTGGTGCCGTTGATGCCACTGATCTGGTATCCCCATTCCGCGTCGGTGTCGCAGGGAATCTGCACGCGGTGGGTGAGGTCGGCGGTGGGGATGTCCAGGGCCAGAGGGACATAGGTTGGCGGCCACGAGACGAAGTTCCACAAGTACAGGCTGAAGGAGCTGGGGTCGGTGTCGACGCTGGTCCAGTCCACGGTCACGGTGGAACCGGCGGCGTAGGTCGCGTTGAGCCCCGGCTGGGTGATACTGATCGCCGAGGCGAGCGAGGTCAGCGACACGAGCAGTGCGGGGGTGGATAGACGCATGGTGATGGGGCTCGGGGTTGCTGTGTGGTGTTGTGTGGTGTGGTGTGCTGAACGGGGTCAGGGGGTTTGTTTATTGAAAGGGGGTATATGCAAAGAATGCTCAGGACAACAAGGGCCGTAGTCCAAGAGAAAAAAAAAACACAACCGATTTTGAACGAGTGACTGGAGTGCTAAAAGAACGACTGGAATTGGAAGGGTTGTGGGTGAATTGCAAGCAAGGGGTGGAAGCGGGATTATAAGGTCAAGTTTG
Source organism: Aspergillus saccharolyticus JOP 1030-1 (assembly GCF_003184585.1). Taxonomy (NCBI): domain Eukaryota; kingdom Fungi; phylum Ascomycota; class Eurotiomycetes; order Eurotiales; family Aspergillaceae; genus Aspergillus; species Aspergillus saccharolyticus. The sequence goes on along the minus strand of NW_020290640.1, from coordinate 225,258 downwards.
TTGGATCTCCTCACCCCCGGAGATTAACGGTCAGCCTCGTGAACCCAAGGATACTGGTTCACTAGTGGGGAACTACCGGGAGTACGTAGTGCGTCCCGTAAACTATTTTGGGGAGTTTCACCGTGGGGCGCGGCCGTGATTTGTGCGGTTTGAGGCACTTTAGGGCCGTGCACAAAGACTGTCTTGGCCAGAAAAGAGACAGCCAATGTATTGGTTCAGAATTCGAACTGTTCCTGGAAGCCAATTAAACTAGCAATTAGTGTAAGAGATCAGGCAGAAGTCATGATTTTCCGGTCTTAGATCTGTGACGGAGTTAACAATTGACATCTGACCTGCATCGTAACTAATTGTTCTTTGCTGCTGTCACCCCTTTTTGGCTTACCCGGGCCTCGGCCGATCAGACATTCCACAAAACAAATCACATTCCTGATACTCCGTACCCTTCCACATGCTGCTTCTTCAATGGAAGCACCTCCGCTCCGTTGCTTCTGCACGTGACTACTCTAAGCACTCGCAGAACATAACATATCACAGCATCGAATGAGCTTTATTTCATTTCCGGTCAATCGGGGACCTATTACGTTAATCACTCGCTTGGAAAGATCTACTCGCTACGATTCTTTCAAATATCGAGATATATATTGATTTTTATCCTCTCGAGAGTATGTATAGATTTTAGTATACAAGGATAAGTTCTTAGACTTTATAAAGTACCTTTATAATAAGCGGGCTCAGGGAGACCTCAGGGGTCCCAAGGTCAATAGAACTTGAATTCAATCTGGCGAATTGAACTCACAGAGTACCAAAAGGATCTGAGGGTGCAGACGCTGGACCTTCTACGACGAACTACATCGCTATGTGCCTCATTGTGTGCCCGTCACTGGCCGCATAAATCAACTCTCCCCGCACAAGAGACTCCTGTGCTGTACCCTAACCCAAAGACCTTCCTTCATAGTACTTGACACTCATTCGTCCCAATTCACGTCTTTTACTCTCGCCTCCAGCTTTTTCCCACGAAATTGGACTTTATTCCCAATAACTCCTAATCTCCCTCAGGTCGCCCAACAAGGCCACCGGATTATCCGGTCCCGGGAAATGGCCTCCGGACTCATGATCTACACGCACCACCACCATTAGCATGATTCCACCAGCATCGAGTACGTCTCATGTCCAGACACAAGGCCGACAAAGACTTGGAATACATACTGCGATAGAACACCAAGTTCCCCGTCTGCGCGACCAGCGCCGGCGGCCAGAACCCTAGATTGTACTTGAAGGCGCTGAACAGCACCCGCGCCGCCGATGGCAATGCGGACAGTGGCGCAGGCAGTTGCTGTCCTGATTGAACCCTACTTAGTCCTTTCACTACCTCTGTATGCCTGATAGGTAGATTCGGTAAGCCCGAAGGATGCAGTACCTGCGGCTGGTCACCGGGAGTCCACAGCCAGCCAATACCACTCGGCGGTGCTGCAAGGCTGCTATTCTACGCATCTGCATGGCGTTTCTTAGCGCGTGTGGCTTAGCAGATAAATACCGGAATTACAATAGGGTCAGCAAAGAATGGGCTGGGTTTGTGTTGTGCGTCTGTGACTAGGGCGATTGGGCTGCGCGACAAGGTGTTGTTCACACTGAAGTGAATTGTAGCCCCAGGTAGGACCTCAATATGTAACATTCACCACTCACGAGGTTATGTATATTGATGGCAGTCGCTTTTCTCTGCGCAAGTGAAGAGAAAGAAAGCGGAAAGAGGATAGAAAAAGATAAGAAAAAAAAATTTAATCTTCAAAGCCATTATTCTCCCCGGCCAAAAGACCTCCCCCCTCATCATTGTCCTGGTACCCCTCTTCCTCCTCTGGGTTGTCAAAATCCATCCTTTCTGCGCAATCGACGCCAAATTGCACCATCCCATTGTCAGTCGGAGACCGGAATGAGCCGAATACGAATAGTTTCCCCAGGAGGCTATCTCGCGGTGCAGCGCGTCCAGGCCCAACTCTGGCCACGGCGCGGAAGCGAGGCGTTTGACGATGCTACTGCAATATAGGAAGAACAAGCAGTTGGTGATGGGCTCCGGGGCGATGGGAAAGAGATATCCTGGCGCACCCGCGTGAGATAGACGAGTGAGGCTGTGAGAATCCCGACGACGACGAGCGCAAGGCGTGCGACTCCCCACCGAAGGCGGATGGTCTCCTTCCATGCATGGTTCGGAGGTCGACAGTGTGGTTGGACAGGTCTGTGTACTGCGGCCACGGGATGGTAGGCTCGTGACCACAGCAGCGAAGAGTACGGAAAACATCCAGCGCACTGCTGCCTGAAGGGTCTCAGGTGGGAGAGAGTGCAGGCCTGACGATGCTAGATCCGGCGCCGTGCGCTAGAGCAGATATCCCAGCATGTCCCCGACAAAACCGGGCGATTTGATTGCTCCCGAGGGAATGTTCACATGGGGGAACTCGCGAGACCAAGCAAGTCAAGCAAGTTCATTAGTTTTGAACTCGAAAGATTCAGGCTGCTTATTACAGTATAGATCATAGAGGTCGTCTGGCTTTATATCTCTTGGAAACTAGAATCGTCACATACACTCTTTGATTGTTTGGAGTGGCGCCAAGAAAGAACTACACTAGACTTATCCTGGAATCTAACGAAATAATAATCCATAACAAGGCAGTGTACTGTGATAACATGCACTATATAACACTGTTATGAACAGGATAACATCAGATGGGGAAAAGGATAAGGGGGATGAATATTAGACGAGAGAAAGAAGTTGATTGATCTTTAAGTAGATTCCCCAACTATTATCGTAAGTGGTCATACCATTACTGGGTCTAGTACTCTTTCCAAGCGCGTTCCTTTGTTCTTTGAGAAGTTCTACCCTGCGCTAGTCCATGCTGCCAGTGAGATACCAAATTCGGCTAATCTAACCAAGGCTAGAAACTGGCAAAGAAGCTGAAAACGAGCTTGGGCAGGAGTCTCTTGGCTATGTGGTGTGAAGCAGTTCTGTGTGTCTCAGTGTCGCGAGCCTCATGAGAGATTTTCTACCAGATTGGTCCCAAAAAATCACATGAATTTGGGTGGAATTTCGCGGTATAAATAATGTATCTTTGTCCGAATATCGCTACCTAGTTAGATAATAAGAGAAAGTTAAGTCTGTGGTAATCACGTAATAACAGAGTTAAATATAAATAGATATATAAGACCTATATCAAGAAGCAAGAAATTATTAGAAAAAGAATATCAGATTTAGTAGCGAGTGAGATGGCCTAGTTGTTCTTGGTCGAACTATCACATGGCTGTAGAGACAAGAACATGTTTAGTTCTTAGATTGTGCCTGCTGTGGAAAATTTGGACAATTAGACGAATTCTCGGGCAGAGGATCTGCTAAGAATATTCCAAAATACCTACTGGACTCTTTCTGCTTTTTCGCGTCTTGTGCTTCACGTTCTTTCTTCTGAAGATGTTCGTTATTCTCTTTGGTCCAGGAAGAGGCTCCCCCAGTCAGTTCGCCAATAGTCTCAATAACATTCTCTCTGGTTGTACGCCAGTTGCCTGTGTTCTTATTGGACTGGTCTGTTCCAAGCTCAATGTAAGCACTGATGATATAATATCAAGAGAAAATTGCTTCGATTTTGAAATTCTTACCAGAAGGCATGATTGCTTAGATAGAGGAGATTGCGGTAGAGTCGATTATACAAGTTCGTTCATATACAAAAACGTATGGTAGATGAATAGTACGAATAATTATTGAAGAAGGTAATTCTACATCTTATTGCTTTTCTTACTTATATACTTGGCTGTAGCTTTTTGTAGAAGCGTGACGTGACTGATGGTTTCCCTGTCTATTACTATATATTTACATCATCAAAAAGCAAAATCATATCTTGCTTTTATTATAAGCAATGACTATTACCGCAACCGGCGGACTGTGAAATCTAAAGAATACTTAAATCAAATCTCTCACATAATGATACTACTATAAACGCAAGCAGAAGTCTTATCTGTAATGAAATGCAGCGATCACTCGTTATTATATAAGGTACTTAAGAAGACGGCGAATCTTAAACCCACAAAACCTTTTTTTGAATTTCTCATATTATGATGCTACCCTGAATGCAAGCTTAACTCATACTTGGGACAGATTCAGTGAACATACATCATAATATATGTTTGCAACAATAATGAGTTCACCTCAGATACACTGCACCCTTTTGGGAGCAAACAGTTTCTTCCTAATCACACTGCTATTGATGATCTTCCAATAAGGATTCTAAAATTCATATGAACCGTAATATACTAAGATGTCTTCTGTGCGGGATTAGTTTCCTAGCACTCCCAGAAAACAAAATGACATCATGATATCAGCCGTATCCCCCCACTGCAGGTGACATACAGCTGCATTAAATCATGCAAGATTGTCAATTTCCGTGGAAAGCTCTCCACCTATTTTTTGAATACACCCAGGCGATATTTATCTAATCATCACCCGTGTAACTTTTTTCCAGGAAGAAGGGAGAGGGGAAAATAAAATTCTAACTTAAATTAATAAGAACACAATCTTGTAGATCTTCTTCTAGACTAGTTAGAATTTGAATACGGCAACGGCCCGCCTCGGCAAGTAAAGCTAGACTTGTTGCTGTCATGAGAATCGGGTTGAAACAATACTAGAGCGTCAATGCATGAACAGTTCGCCAAATATTATTCTTACCGGAACATACATAGCTCAGTGTCTCACATCAGAAGATTCATTAACAACTGAACTAGTTTACTGCACACAGCAACTTCCTTAGCTGGCATGGACAGAATGGACCGGATGGATTGAAATGTCACCCTTGGGGAATGAGAGGTGCAGGGAGGCAATGCGCCATGAGAATTAGCTTATGACCGACCCTCTCATTTCCATACCAAGGGATTCCCCAGTCCGCCCGGCAGGCTGGTTGGCCTAAGATTAGACTAGTGTCAACTTTGACCTAAGTCATAAGTGACCTATGAGCTCTTCTTCGCATTGCGGCCGCGAAAGAGGTGACAAGCCTTAGAGGTTGTCTCGGCCCAAATAGTGTTTAGAACTGCTGACTCTCTTGATGGTTGATTATACCTAGTTCTGTCTTTCCGTTTTTTTATAAATTAAGGCAGGGAATGCTCACTACTTATATACTGTCTGGGAGGGAAAGTATTTAATATTTATTCGCTTAATAGGTCTAAAGATAAAAGTTTGTAAAATATCTCATAGTATACTAGTACTAGTGGAATTTTTATATTGTAAAGATACTATACTACTTTACCAGAAGATATTTTAGATTTTCATCAGGAGAAGAGCATCTAGATTAAATAATTATAAGAACTAATAACCTTTTTATCATTATAATAGATTATTATAAAGAAATAATCAATTCGGATTATTACTAAGCTTGATTTTCTACAGCTATACAATAGTATACACGCCAAGGCCTTCTCTGATATTAATGTACTTAATGGATTTCGTGCCACCGGCCTCGTTTCTTTTAATTCTCAGTAGGTGCTTTTAATGCTACAGACTCAACTGGAAATCTAATTCTACCGACATTCTCATATTATCATTAGTCTTTTCATCTCGGGAAAACACCTAAATATTTGTATGAACTGGGGAGGCAGAGAAAAGAACTACAAGAACTCGCCGAGCAAGGCCAGGCGTTAATCATTTCGTACGAAGTTATTGAAAAAGTAATCAAGGCTGCAGAATAGTCTATACAGAGTGCAATCCTGCTTCAACCACATGTTAAGCATTTCCAGTCTATAACAACAAGTAAACAAGAAAAGGAAAAGGCCTTACGTCGCAATATACAGAATAGAGACACTTTGACAGGCCAAGAGGGCTTTGATAAAGCTCAGGCGCGAGAAACTGAAGTAATTCAGACAAAGCGCCAAGTCCGGCCAGAGCGCGCCGGCCAGTCCGTTACAGTACATGGGAGTGTAGAACACGACCGTTCGAACTGCCCTCCTACAAACAAGGAGAATTAGATTTATATAGCTTTTTCTTGGTGGATGAATAGCCTCAGAAATCGGCCAGCAAGACAATCAGCGAGGCGGTGGCAGATTCACCGCCGGCTTGGTGTCTGATTACGTTACTACAAACAGCTGATACTATACTGTTGGAAAAGACAAAGAAACCATTATCCTATAACAAGAAAATAGTTGATATTTCCCCAACACCATACGGGCCAAGCTATCCTCTAACTACACCCCTATAGCTCTAGCGCGTTACAACGCCTCTGGAGTAGATAATATACTCACCTATCCTGACTCAACCTAACACTACTCTCAAGCCTGACTCACGAAGAATGAGAAAAGGTAATCAGAGTCTATAGGACTGTCCTATCCTATCTGAATTATAATAGCGCCAAATTGCGGCGCAGCCATGACCGTTATTCCTTGTTCAAAGACCCTGGGTATTTCTGAATCAAGAATCCAGAGGCGGCTCAGCTCCTTGTATCCGTGGGTCATGGACCTGCCCTGTATACAGATGTATTTCTTGTCTACTAATCTTTTACCAAACCGGATCACGGTAGTACCAGATATACTGCTAAAATCATAGGCCTTGATCCTTACAACCTCTGTGGCCTCATTATATATGGTATAGTCAAGAACTACAAAATGAATTAGTAGTGATTTGAGAACAATATCGAATGTGTATACTATATACAGTAAGAACTGTAATTATTCTTCAGCCGAATTTTATACGCAATATATTCTATGGTCTTAAGGGTTGCCTACCACCGCGGTGACATGATCAGTATCATGTATAAGGTAGAACTTTATTTGGGCTACTAAGCACCAACTTACATAGGCCTTTTGGCGGAATTGATCCGGTGATTGGGGGGGCGGGTTCACCGCATTGAGGCGATTGTCACTGACAGCCTAGATTTATAGAAACTTATGAATAAGAGATGATGTGTGTACTAATAAAACAATATGACTAATCCATAACCAGTAGATGCTAAGACTATTACTTGCTTCGTTGTCAAGCTTGTTTTCGCACCATCCCAGTTCGTTAGTAATAATCATTGACCGGCACCAGCTTGGCCTTGGAGTCCAGGCTACCATGCAGGCTTGCCATCGCACAGCAAAACTGGCCAGAGGGGCACCGTGGGCTATCAGAGTGAACCCAATCTAGATACTATTTATGTCACGATGGTAGTGATGCAAGCATCGCCACCATGAACCTTATGATCTACAACCCTAATTATGAAGATCGTGTTAGCTCCGGATGGGGATAAGCCTGTCAGGCCCCACATCGGTCGATCTACCGTTCGCAACTGTTTTTCAACAGTTTTCCACCATTCAGTCACGGTTCTGGATGGTCAGGAAAGCCTATCCCAGAGGCGCAAAGGATCAAGAAACATGGTGGATCAACGCGGGAATGTGGTTGATTGGATGCGGTCCCGGTTTGTCGAAAACGAGGAAGCCACAAGTTGCAGATCCGATTGCGTTGGATAATACGTCTTCCCTTCGTTTCCGAACCTTAATAACGAAGCACGTAAGTGTGGAACCTTAATACGTTTTTCTTTGTTTCCGAACCTCGCCTTCGAGCGACACAAATCTGAGCGGAAGACGTAAGTTACGATTGGTTACGCATATAGCCTTCCCGAAGAGAGATCTTTTCATTTATCTTTTTTTTTTTACTATAATTAGTCTCATCACTATCTGAGCTATTGCCTTCTAGGCAGCTACAGGGTTTACGAGGTCTTCTACACAGCTACTAAGGGTTGTCAGGCCTTCCAGGCAGCTCTATGTAGTTGTACACTTCCTTAGGGCTTAGAAGACCTTCTAAGCAGCTATCCAAGCAGCCACGAGTGATCCCCCCGGCTCCGAGACTTGCAACTTTTGAGGGGATAAGATCTGTCGAAAAAATAAACAGAGCATGATAATTCAATACGTGCTAGGACCGTCGGAGGAAGTCCGGGGAGTGTGCGGGACCCCCGTCCCCCAGCTGTAGATCCAGGCCATCGGTCTAAATCAATACAAGCGTCTCGATATAGACTGCGTGATCCGAAGGATAGGTCCTCGTATAATATTCTTGTGATGCAAATGAACCCCGTAGCACTGCCCATGATTTTCGTATCCGTATAACAGAATTGGGAGATAGAAACTTTAAGCGTGGCCTACCTCACGGCAGAAGAGGCCTTCCTGACACCAAGTCGCAAGGGTTTTCGATATTGAATGTCGTGTCGTATGCCAAGCATGTTCTAGAGAATGTGAGACGTTCTCTGTTAGACTCTTCGATTATATACCCGTGAGAAGTATATCATTTGACCCGAGTGACATATTCTAGCTCGCTGCTTGTCCATATAAAAGCTGTGCAGGAAACCATCGAGTAACTTATTGCCATCCTGTTCGGCACAAACTGACAAGAAAGCACTGAATAATCATCAATATGAAGTTCTCACTCTATATCCTCAGTCTGCTGCTGCAGATTGCTCTGCAGCTAGCGGCAGCAAATCCCGTTGCGCACCCGGAACCCGACTCCCCTTCTCTGGAAAAAAGACAGGGGACCCTTTCCCTTGATACCAGCTTGACTGGACTGACTAGCATCGCGGGTCCGACTATCACTTCCCCGTCTACCGGACAGGGCGCGAGTAGCACTGCTTCGCCTACTTCCAGCTCGCCTACTTCCAGCTCGCCTGGCCTGACTAGCACCGCGAGCATGACTGGCTCGTCCTCTACCGTGCGAAGCACGAGTGGTACTTCTACTCCTCCTCCCAGCTCGTCTGGCACGAAGAGCAGTTCTTCTTCTGTTTCACGCACCTCTGGCACGGTTAGCATCCCTAGTGTGAGCCCCACTCCTCTCCCGCATGTCCCCTCCGGCCCTCCTACCATCATTGTCAATATCGCTATTGCCATCGCCATCTCCGGTGGCAGTGGACAGGATGCAGCCACTGCTATCGCCGAAGCCACTGCCAATTCGGGGGGAGGCACCGCTGCTGCCACTGCCGCTGCTGCCGCGGCCGCCGGGGGAGGGAATGCCAAGGATGTCGCCGTCGTGGCCGCCGCCGTCGCTGCGGCTGTCTCAGGTGCTAATGGAAGGGATGTCGCTGCGGCTGCTGCGGCGGCCAACTCCGCCGCCGGCGGAGGGAGTGCTGCTGCTGCTTCCGCCCAGGCCGTTGCCTCCGCTGGAGCGAGCGGATGGAATGTCGCCGCGGTTGCCGCCGCCGCCGCCTCCGCCTCCTCCGGCGCCAGTGGAGCGGACACCGCCTCCGCCGCTGCTGCTGCCGCCGTCGGCACCTGTGGCGGGGGTGTTTCCGCCGCCGCCGCCGCCGCTGTCGCATCCGCGGGGGGTAACGGAACGGAAGTCGTCGCCGTTGCCGCCGCCGCCGCTGTCGCTGCCGCTGGTGCGAGTGGAAACGCTACCGCCGCCGCCGTGGCTGCTGTCTCCTCCGCCTCTGGTGGACAGGGTGCCGCCGCCGCTGCCGCTGCCGCCGCCGCCGCCAAAGGGGCGAATGGAGCGAACACCGCCGCCGCCGCTGCCGCCGCGGTCGCCGCCGCCTCTGGTGCCAGTGCCGCGAATACCGCCGCGGTCGCCGTCAGTGTCGCCGCCAGTAGTGGTGGTGCATGGAACGACGCCGCTGTTGCTGCGAATGATACTGCCGCTCATAATGCTACGGCACAAAATGTCGCCGCCGCTGCTGCGTCTTCTACCGGGAAAGGAGGTATCGGCGCGGTGGGCACCAATAGCACTGGGAGTGGCACCAACAGCACCACCAGCTCTCGGCTCTTGAAACGATACTTTCATCCGAGTCGGGCCAGCGAGTTCATTGACAGGGCCAAACTTGGCTTGTCTGTGTAGCTTTTCGCCAGGCTACACTTGGCTTGTCCTCTACTATACCTGTAATACAGTGAGTTCTTAGTATATACTCTCGAATTAATATGAACTGACGCTAACTCAGCAGCCAAGGCTGGGGATAGTTAATCGTGATGTCGCTGATATGGGGGTGTGCCAAGAAAGAGTACAGTCCGCTTCAAAGCTACAAAAGATTATAATCAGTGAGGTTTCTTTGAAAGGAAAAAGCCATGGAATATGAGTTGGTCAGTACAAGGATTATATGATGGCTCTAGGCTTGTATTATACTATTTTATCCTGTCAAGTTGGAATCACTAGCGATTATCAATTTACTACACGGCTTTCCAGCGTAAGCATAACCAGGAGGTTGTTGGGGGGAAGAGGGTTTTCGTCTACGATGCTGATGATTTGTTATTTGTTTGCTGCTCGTGCTTCAGTTGGGCTACTAGAGTAAGTTCACTGACTCGTAAGTATCGGTACGGCAGTAACCAAGGTAAATCCAACCGGTACAGAGATGCACTGCCCGAGACAACGCACAGTCGATCCGGGGTTGACGACAGTGGCTGAAACTCGCAGGATTCACTGGGCTGCCGTGGATTGGACCAATCATTGGCTGTTGTGGTGGATAAATATAGGGTCAGGGCGGACCCCAGTGGGGTAGGGCAAGTCTGTTTCCAAGATTATGGGGTGATTGGGGGCCCTGACCTCGGAGGGTACTATTTATTCCCCAGCTGTCCCTGGTCTGCAGCTCAGCTGGTTTGGAATTTGTTTTTCACTTCTGCCTTCCCTCGTTACCGCGTGACACACTGACACTCTATCACACTGTCGTTGACCTACAAACAAACACTCGTTAGTCAATCTAGACAGTACCAACAGTCGCTTCCCCAACGCTCAAACAAACCAAAACGATCGCCTACAACACAAGCACAATGTCTACAACCGCAACCACCACCGCCACCGCCACCTCGGCATCCTCCGCATCCTGCACCGGCAATCTCTACGTCCTCCCCGTCCAGGACGCCGCCTGCGCCCTCCCCAACACCGGCAACTTCTCCTCCGTCATGGCGCAATGCTGCTCCCCGGCGACCGTCACCAAATACGACGATGACTGCGGCCTCTACTGCCTGGCGCAGGGCCAGACCGTCAAGTCCCTGCTGGCGTGTCTGCAGGACCAGGGCGCCGTGACCGAGGCCTTCTGCAGCGGGAATTTGACGGCGAGCGCGACCGCCAGTGTTTCCTCCACGAGTGCGACGGGCAAAGCGGGGAAGACGGGGACCAGCACGGCGAGCGCGGCGAGTGGGTCGAGTACTTCGGAGAAGAGTGGTGCGGTCATCCACAAGAAGGTGTCGGTTGGGGGGTGGGTGGTTTTGGGGATGATGGTTTCGTGGATGGTCATGGCGTAAGACTGGCCTGGGATGAATACTATGAATACCTACCTACGTATGGAGGGGAGGGGAGAGAATTCGAGGGGAGGAGATACTTTTAAGCCAATGGGTCCTGCTGGATGGTGACGCTGGGTCATAATGCAGGCTGTAATTCTAATCAATTCTGAATGGACAAACACTCAAACTTCCCACCTTCGAATGAGTAGTTCACCTGAGTACAGTAGACTAAGCTAAACCCTCCATCGTCCATTCCTCATCTCCCACCGCACCCAGAAACACGCCCCCGCCGCGGCCAGCAACAACCCTCCAACCACCCCCGCCGCCCGCCGATACGTCTGCGGCAACACCAAGGCGGTGCGCTCCGGAATCAACATCCCCACCAACGGGGTGCCGATCAACGCCCCCATGCCGCGGATCAGATACAACACCCCATTCACGCTCGTGAACCGCTCCACCCCGAACACCTCCACCAGGGAGGCCGGGAACAACGAGATATACGCGCTCGCGAACGAGCCGTACAGCACGGTGAAGACGATGAAACATCCCCGCGCGGCCGGAGTGGACACCCCCTTGTCCGCGGCGAACGTGGCCGGGAACCAGAACGCGAACACGGACAGGGCGCTCAGCAGGGTGGTCACGGCGAGCGCGTTGATCCGCCCGAGTTTGTCGGCCAGGTAGCCCAGGACGATGCGCGAGAGGAAGTTGGAGGCGTTGCTGATTGTCAGGAAGGTCGCGGCGGTGGATGCGCTGTAGCCCAGGGTCTGGGCGAAGGAGACGTAGAAGAAGAGCGGGGTGCTGTACGCGGCGGATTGCAGGAAGCACCCGGCCGCTTGCGCGAGGAAACGCGCGGAGAGGGCGGTGCGGCGGTCGATGAGTGGGATGAAGAGGAGGCGGAGGTATTTCTTGCCGGTCGGAGGCGATTGTTGTTGTTGTTGCTTGAGTTTCTCATGGAAGCGCGGTTCCCAGCGCAGGAGGGCCCCCGCCGCGCTGACAATCGTGGTCGCTACACACCCCGAAACGCGCAGGGCGTTCCGGAATCCGATGTGCGAGATCATCGCCCGCAGGACCGGCGGCCACATCATCCCCCCGATGCCCGTGCCGGAGATGATCACCCCCATGGCAAGGCCGCGACGGGCGCTGAACCAGGTCGGGGCGACGGACATGGTCGGGACGTAGGCGAGACAGCAGCCCACGCCGAGCAGCAGGCCCTGCGTCAAAGCGAACTGCCACAGCGTCTTGCTGAAGCTGGCCAGGATGTACGCCACGCCGAACACCCAGCCGCCGGCGATGATGACGGCCTGGGGGGAGAAGTGCTTCGACCACGAGGTGGCGTACGGCCCGGCCATGGACATCAGCGCGATGGCCAGCGTGCCGATCAGGTCGATTAGCGCCGTCGAGGTGCCCGTGAACGGGGTGTTGGGCTGTGCGGCCATCTCCTCGTACAACGACTGGTACACCCCGAAGGCGAAGACGAATGAGCAGGTCGTCATCATGATGAGGCAGGCGGCGGCGACGATGGCGATGTAGTGCCTGGCTCGTCAGTGAGGCCCTAGCGCGGGGGAGTGAGGATAAGGGTTCAGGTCCACCTACCATTTGGGATGGGTGGGCTCAGGGGTCCCTTCATTCTTGGGCGTTTGCGGGGGTGGTTCCTTCGGTGCTGAGTCCGAGATGTGGTCTGCCACCGTCCCAGTAGACAGCGTGACTTCACCCTTTGAGTCCGCCATCCGATCTAGATGACCCTGAAGACACATTCACGGGGTGGACCAGGGCAGGGCCAAAACAAGCGTTTTAGGGCGATCTGATAAGGCATTTGCCCGCATTCCCACTGCCGAGGCTGCATGCCGCGGCTAAACCTTTCCCCGCTCTGTTCGCTGCTCAACCCTCAGGGTCTCTCTCTGCTCACGTGCCCAGGCAATTCGGCTAATCGTGTGAATCCGCAGCCGATTCGGGCGGAGTGAATGCCGAGCTCTGGCAGATTCTTGCTGACTTGGTTTCCACACCATGACTCGCATGCTTTGGGAGGAGCATCAGATGGTCTCATTTTTGATCCTGACTGATTCAGTCACACCAATCAACATGAGGTCAAAACCGAAGGCCGTACCTTGCTGGGGGAAAGCTTGGTTGGGCTTCGCTGATCAACTATATACTTTTTATCCCGCACATCTACCGACGGAAATGTCGCCTGCTCCCATGTGGACCATGCACGACAGGATCTTTGAGCGGACTGACTGAGTAAAAATAGAACAGATGAGTCCGAGTCGTTCATTACGATGCTCGAAAACTGGAGGTAACAGTTTTATCCTTCCGCACCTCATCCGACCGACAGATGAGGTTTCGCCGAGTCGCCAAAATTTCGTCTCTTACCAACCCCTTTCTGACTTGGAAACCAACCGTAGAAACGTACCTAAACAACATTAGGCTCACAGTAATAACGATAGCTACCGCATCATTTATCGAGACACTGTGAATCGGAGCGTATAAAGGAAGACACACGCATGTATACACCCTTAAACTTACAACACGCAACGTAGTCGGTGAGATGTCTCCATATGCCACTCTTTAACCAAGGTCATTACGTGAACGTCGCCCCGACGCCACAACAAAGCCTCCAGACACATCGCCACCGAGATTTTACCACACGTGCGTGCACCACATAGAGATAGCATTCAACGCGGTACTCTAGCTGCAACATAGCCCATGAGCGAAATCTCTATGCAGATATGGTAGAAAGAGCCATTAGTTTATAAGATGGCACCATTCTCATAGATACGTCGATTAAGGCTCCAGTTCAGCATGTGAGGCGGTTTGAAAGCACAACGGGTACAACAAGGAAAGAATGCTTCAAAGCCCCTCTTACTTAAGAGTGCGCATGCGTCATGACGCATACTTAATGACTTATTCACTGGCTGGGGTACCCCGGTTATTCAATCGAAGCAGAGAGGTTGCTCTCGAGGTTGGCAGGCCGAGTCCGCGATGCGCGTGACGGTGCTGGGATGAGCAGCCAGGGGGCCCTGGGCCTGATCACCTGGACTCCGTTCATGACCTCAGTATATAGTCAGGTTTGTCCTATCTCTTCTGGTTGCTTTGCATCGACTGTGTCGTCAACAACACCTAGGAATCTACGTCCTGGAGGGCAGTCTTAGGCACTATTCTCGTGTGGGAATGCTCCTTCTGAGAGGGTTTGGCCCTGCTTAGACTATTTCTCAATCTCACCGGTCTCTGATTCCTATTTAGCGTCTCACTGTAGCTGAATCATGATTTCCAAGGAACGCGTCGCACAACCTGCACTCGCCTGACCCTGTGCGACTTGATCTCGGCGCGCAACCTGCATGGCTGCTCTCGTACTGCTGCTGGGTTAGAATCACCGTGAACAGGAGACACCTTTTTTCTCTTGTTGGTTTCTCTCCAACAATGTGATGAATTTGCTCTCGGTTCAGGGTTCGTCTCGTGGTTGCGACCGTGCACGTCGACCAGTCTCTTTAGCCAGGTTGGCATGAGTATCGTCTGTTTCGCTTGCCGATCGATTGCAATATTGACTGCGGTTATCGTGATTCAGTCGCTGAGCTGGGTATACGGATGTGTAGAGTGTGCCGAGGTCGGTTGGTTGGCCAACAATGTCAGCAGCGGTTCTCGCCCATGCAGCTGTAGTCACCTGGCATTGCTTTTTCGGCGATATGATGGCTCGCGGGTCTTCTGCAGATTCTGCCCGGCAGATTTGTGATCTCTTCAGGGCAAGCCGCACGTTGCATACATATATGAGCCCTGTCTCAGATGTCCCAGGGCAATGGGTCAGATCTTTCCCACCATCCCGCTCGGACCGGTCACAGTGGTTCCATGATTTGAGAGGTTGACTCGGCGAGACTTGTACTTCAGAGTTGTGTGTTAAGGTCGTTCTGATCACACCTCGTCAACATGCGTACTCAAGATGCTCTCGACCTGGAGAGGAAGCCATTACTCGACCGACGCTCGCGCAAGCTCTTTCAGATTCTGAACTACAATTGGGCTATCTTCCCTTGTACCGCGTTTCTGTCATTCCTCGGTAGGAAGCACAGCTCTCTGCTTGCTAAATATAGACTGATACTCACCAGCTGTATACGCTATCATGGTCTGGGCGGGAGTTCCAGAGGCGATCGTGCAGCCAGGAGTGCCGTGGACGCGCGACTGCACCATCATCACCCTCATCATCACCCCGTTTCTCCTCGCGCAATTCCCACCCTACTATATCCTCTGGGGCATGTGTCTTCCTATCCGACCCTTCTCCTATGCCAGATCCCCAAAGCAAAGATCATTTCGTAGTCTGCGAGTCTGTCTCGTCACCAAAGCGACCAACATCCAGGGAGGTATCCGTCCGCCTTCCATCTCCATTCCACTGACCGCGTCCAACAGACTGTCCTCCACACCGTCGGACTGTGGAAACCTCTTAGCCAAACCTTCCGCATCAGCTTCGTCGTGGTCGTCGATTCCGCCCACAACCCATTCACCACGCTTCTCCCCAGCTGGGTCGAGCAGCTGCAGGTTCCACCTTCCTTCCAAGCCGAGCGCGCCGCCCACAAAGCCCGTGTGCTCGAATGGTACCGCCGACACAGCAACCTCACTGAGTGCGACTGGGTCCTGCACTTGGACGAGGAGACTGAGATCGACGAGTACCTCGTGCAAGCATGTTTCGACTTCATCGAACGCGGGAATGAAGATATTGGAATGGTACTTCCCACCCCTTCCCCTTCCTTGTTTGCATGCTCACCTGGAAGACCTCACTAACGAGCCAAAGGGAACAATCTATTACAACGCCGCCTCGCACTGGAAGAACCCTCTCACCACCATCGCCGAGATCCTCCGCATCGCCGAGAACTTCGGACGGTACCAGCTCCCCGTGCGGTTCTTTCGGCAGCCGTTGCTGGGGTTCATGCGCGGCAGCTTTCTGCTGCTCAACGGGACGGTCGAGAATGCGGTGACGTGGGATACGGATTGCCTGACGGAGGATCATTGGTTTGCATTTTACGTGAGTCTTTTCCGCATCCTATCCCAGATCCTCAGTGTGTCCAACGCTGGTCAGTCGGGGAAATCAGGATGACGTCGCCATGAGCCAGACTAACCACCAGAGCGTCGGCGAAGGCCGCCAAACAAGGCTTCAAATTCGGCTGGCTCAACGCGATCGCCCGCGAACAGGCCCCGTCCACCCTCGTCGACCTCCTTCGCCAACGCCGCAGATGGTACAGCGGAGAGCTGATGATCCCCAGCTGGCCGCTGCGGGTGATAGTGGCGTTCAATATGCTGGAGTTTGTCGCGCATTTCTGCTTGTACGGTTTCAGTCCCCCCCCTTGTCCTCTTTCCATCTCCTTTCCAATCTCATTCTTAACCACCACCCGCCGCCCTGACTGAATGGGACAGATTGATGACAATTATCTACGGCGGGTGGCAAATCCGCGTCCCCTACGGATTCTTCGTCTGGACGACGTTCAACCTGGCGGTGCTGCTGCATGGGCGCGTGGTCGCGTGTCTGATGGAGGATCTGGATTGTCATGCAACCGCCCTGCTGGATATCCCCGTGCATGTGGTCTTGACGGTGGTGTTGGCGCCGGTGGTGGATTTGATCCAGGCGACGACGTTTCTGTGGACGGTTCTGCGGCCGACGCGGGAGTTCACGGTGATCCGGAAGGACTAGGGCTGGTGGTTCTGAGTGGTGTGTGGCGGTTTAGGCCGGTTGTGCGGGGTGTAGTTTGGGGGGCGGGAGTAGAAGAGGCTGGTGGACTGGCCTTGAGTCACTCCTGGGGTTGGGGAAGCCAGCTAGAGGATTTTATGTCAAACTAAAGAGTGGTGAGAGATTATGCCGGGCCTGCGATTTCGACCGGGAATTCATATCCAGCCGCATCGGGGTCCACCACGTCCACAATTCGGGGATCATGTGGCGAGTGCTCAAGGGTGTGTTTCTATTCAGCTCGTGTTACTGAGTAAATAATGTGTTTTAGGGCTGGCTGGCTGGCTGCGTGGTGCTACTACTTGAAAACTGGACCGAAGGCTGGAAGGCCTCTAAATCGTGTTTGGTGGTACATTACTGTCAATCGAAGACTATACGTCAGAACAACTAGGGTTGAGTCACGAACTATCTTACAGCAGGCCATCAGTACCGATAGTTGTGAGCCGGGCTTGGGATCAGTCCTATTTATGCACCCATTAGCCCTGAAAGAAGCATTGCATACGCCCTGAGACTGTATGTGGGCTGTCGTGGACTAGCTAATAAGTATGTGGCCCTCAACAATTTTAACTGCAGTTCTTAGGCATACTGTCCATCTTCAAACCGCCGTTAGTGCTGCTGGGGCCCTACAATTCATCTGCTTACCACTACGCCCATTGAAAATGCTCGCAATGCAGATAAACTCCCCCCGACTGGCCCCCCTTCAAGAGTTTCACGTTCTCGTCGGCAACCGCCTTGCGGACATCACTCTGCATCGAGAGGGGCCCACAAACATAAACCCCGAGCGACTCGCCGGGCTGGACCGCTTCGCGGATGATCCCAGGGAGGCGTGGGCGGCCCTTGTAGCAGTCCACCATGGTGCGCATCGCTTGATCACGTAGACCATCCCGGCTTGCGGGCCGGGGACCCTGCTCTTTCCACTCAACGGGCGCCTGTTGGCTCTGAGTCGGTTGCTGGTCGGCCTCGTCGCGGGTGCGGTGGAGTTGGATGTGAAGATTGAGCACCGTGCCGGGCACGGCGAGTTCCTCCCGCAGCCGCCTGACGGCTTGATCGAACCACATGCGGCTGTCGGGGTCTCTGGTTGCCAGGATGACCCGTAGGGAGCGGGGGCTGTTGTGCCTTGCTGCTTTCGCATCGTCGTCGCTCACGACGTCTACTTCGTGGCCGCATTCTACGTCCCTGGGCGTGCACCGCGACGAGAGGAATTGCTGGATAAACGGCAAGGTCCAGCCAAGACCCGACCCTCCTGCAATCAACAGGAGATTGTCGCTGCGGCTGTAGGACGGCATGTTGATCCCGCCATACGGGCCGTCAACGAGCACCGAGACAGTGGCGTCCGGGTGCGCCAGGACGTAGTCGTATAGACGCGCCGTGAATCCGCCTTGATGGTGGATGTAGAAGATAAGGCGGGACTCTTCTCCGGGCTTTTCCGCGGGCAGGGAGCAGATGGTGAACGGGTGCGCTGAAAGTGCATGGAGCAGTCCGAAGTTCGTGAAGCGGAGGAAGCAGTGCTGGCCGGGCCGCCACCGGAAGGCCGCGGGGATTGTGATCCGGATGAAGCCGTTGCTCTCCAGGTGGAGGTGGGCCTTTTGTCGCGTTCCGTACTCGAAAAGCGTCCGCAGCCACGGGTGGAGGAAGCATGGGACGTATACCGCGGCTGTCGCGATAAAGTAGTGCCTAAATCGATGTTGGGTTGGCGTCCAAGGGGGCTGCATCAGGTGCTTGTGCTTACCAGGAGGTCAGAGTATAGTCGCAGTGCCAGAAGAAGATTAGCATGAATACGGCGGCAGCAGAGAAGTGTGTCGCCTTGAAGAATTCGTAGCCCAGTCTTCTGCGGCACGTTGATGTCAGGAAGGATGTTGCATCTGTGCTCATTGCTGTGCTGTCACATACCTAATCACACTGTGCGACGCAAAGGTAAGCCATGCCTGGAAGATGATAGCCACAATTCCGGTCCAGTAGAACAAAAGGCTCGTTTCAAAATGCATGACCATGTCATGAAATCGGATATGGAAGACAATGAAGGGGAAGGTATGCAAGAGCGCGAGAACGAAGAAGCCGTAGGATATCCATCGGTGAAACACTTGCAGCTTCTCATGGGAGACGCCGGTGAGAAGGGTGATCCAACTCGTCTTGGTGGCCGTTGCGCTGTCCACAATCACTATTTGAGACAAGGGCGTCATCACCGGGAGACTTACAAGACAAATGGCATGCACGCCAGCGCCATCCAGCCCGATCTGGTCGCGAGGGGAGGTGAACTACCATATTCCAGACTGGACCAGTAGTAAGGCTGGGGAATGAGTACCATGCCTATCATCCAGTGTTTATCAGCTTCGACATCTTCGCTCGGCGGCGATGGCGACTTACAACAGAAATAGACAGCCCCTGCTGCGCCCAGTAACAAAACTCCCAAGGGAGCTGAATTCCATCCCAGTGCCCGGATATGAAAGCCACGGTAGGACAAGTATCGGATGAAGGCGATCAACTGACATATTTGAGGGCCACGAAATTTCCTCCGGTAACCCAGTATCGAGGAAAGAAAGTACCCGATGATGAAGATCCCAATTGAACACATAAAGAACGCGATGGTTGGTAGAGCGTAGACATAGTCGGCGACGTACCTAATTGCATTGTATGGATGTCAGCGAGAAGTCTAAGAACTATCGACGTCTGTCGGGACACACGCAGAGAAAGCTCTGACCAAAAATGCCATCGCTGCATATAATAGTCGCATTCTTCCGTCGTGAAGCCATCACAGGTGAAATCACGACTCCCTGTCAGCTGGACCGGTGATGTGAGCCAGGCTGCGGACATTCTGGAAGACTTGCTGTCAGTTGTCGCAAGCTGTTTCGAGGCAGCGAAGAGAATCTCCAGCCAAATGTTGCAGGACAGAGCACCTGGGGTTATCTACTGTACTACTACTAAGGGCTACTATCAGATTATCAATCAGTGCTGTCTGAAAGAGTACGCCGTGATTAAGTGGAGCCCGGACGGCAATAGCGCTCTGACCCGCTTGGCTTGACCCGAACTGCGTGTTGGCAATGAGCAGATTTGAGCTTGTTTACCTGCCCTCCATTGGTTGCTCACCCTTAGCTTCCTCTGTCTGACGACGGTGTGGCTGAACAGTGGAGTTGCTATATGGCCTGTGCATATTCCCCCGGCGAAACGTGCGCTGTTCCGTTCAGTTCCTGTACGCCACGAATGGGAGCACTTCGATATTTTATCAATACATTTGATCGTCAGCACCAAAACCTCAGACGACACAACCACCCACCTATTCGTATCGACCATGGATATCCTGTTCAGCCGCCTAGGCAAGTTCCCTGGTCTTGTCACACTCCCTGCGAGTCATCCACCCTCAGCTTCTGCCTGCGGGTCTTTGATATTGTAGATGCTAGTGCAAGTAGAAAGTATTTTCTCGGAAAGATCGAACAGGCATCCAGGTCATAGTATGCTTTCTAGCGTGAGAAGAAATCGCTTGACTCCTTTACCAAATGACTATACCTTGTTCGTTCGATGCCATGAATTAGGGCTAAAACACGCACCAAATCGACCCGTTCCCTCCACCCGTACAGTGAGGAGGACCTTTGCCCTAATATGCTGTAAGTCACGTCAAATGTAAAGTACTGGGTAGTATACTCGACCAACCATGAGTTCCTCATCCAGACAACCCCTCGGTCCTCCGATCTCACCAAGAAAGCGAATGTTCTACAATCCACAGTCGAGATTTGAGCACATTTGAGAAGATATTGGGCAGCTCAGGGCGCGGCCTGGTGCATTAGCGTAGAATTGGCGTATAATTAGCGTCCGAGTGTGGCGGGACTACGGTGAGAGAGAGGATTCAAGATATCAGTCGGAGTTGTTGGTCGATATGTCAGGGCGCAGTCTTCTACTTCAATTCGCTTCGGTCTTGCCCTTTCTCACCTGCTCTCTTCCTTGTATCACTTATCCTCCTTTTCAACCTTTTCAACTTCATTCCTACGCGTCCACAGCCTTTCTCTCGAACACAATGATGGACATGGACACGGGCTCCACCACAACCATGGCGATGGGAATGGAAACCAGCACAGCCACGAGCTCCAGCACAATGAACCTGTCGACCGACTCCTCTATGTCCATGTCCATGACGATGGTGTTTTTCACCTCGACCACCACCCCCCTATACTCCAACGCCTGGACCCCCTCCACCACCGGGCAGTACGCGGGAACCTGCATCTTTCTCATCGCCCTGGCCGTCATGCTCCGCCTCCTCCTCGCCCTCAAACCGATGTTCGAGACACGTCTGTGGAAGGACGGGATATCGAGATCCTGCCCCGAGCACGGGCATCGGAGGACCCGGTGGGCGATCAACCCCGCCGTCGGCCGCGCCACACTGGAATTGGTGGTCGCCGGCGTGGGTTATCTGCTGATGCTGGCAGTCATGACCATGAACGTAGGATACTTTCTGTCGGTGCTTGCCGGACTGTGGCTAGGGACATTCGTTCTGGGGGGGTGGGCCAGCGATACACTGTATGCACATCATTGAGACGACACAAACATGCAGGATGAGGGACAAATAGAAGAGAAGACAAGAATGATTCATTTTGCCTTTCGTGCCACTGCTGTGACACGGTTGAGTATCGATCAGGGACCATATTGTAAAGGACACACTACAGCCGGAAGAATCACTTTATCACCGCGGTAGACCGATGTAACGCTTATCTTATGAATTCTGAAGAACCTTCTTCCAAGTAATCTACCTGTTTACTAATAATCAGTTACAATGGATAATTGATCAACTTTATCGATAGTAGAATTGTTATTCTTCAAAAAACAGAATATGAAGAGAAAGAATTCAGAGAGAAGCTTAAGAAGATAGTATATAATCATACCACTGCAATGCTTCTGCACTCAGAATGGACCATAAAGAGCCTAACCCTGAAATGAGGGCATCCTCTAGATCAAGGCACCTATGTCCAATGACACTGCAGCAAAGCCAAAGCCGGGCTAGACTGGAGTAATCGCAATGACTTGCTCTGAAAAGTTCTTGGGTAAAGGATATGTACCCTCGTAGTCAAACCTGAAACAAGCGCGAGTCCACTTCGTCCAAAAGTTAATGCCTCGACACCACGGAAGATCGTTGCATGATGCGATGCAGTCCTCATAACCGAGAATCACATTATCACGAGGAAAGCCGTTTGGGCTATAAAGCCTCTGGTTGCAAAACTGCCTGTAGGTCACACCTTGCACTGTAATCTCCTTCCCATCGGCACCGGGACATCTGGCCCACTCCCGCCAATTCGAGGTCATTCCAATTTCACCGTCCAGCAGCTTTTTATAGAACAAATTGGTTCCATTCAGCTCTTGGCTCGTTTGATTTAACACTTCTGTTTGTCGCTGCAGCTGGCTGAGTGCTGTACTGAGATTCCTGTTGGCCTCGTTCAGCCCGTCCCTTTCCTTCTGGATATGACGGAGACTCGTATTGTAGGCTTGATTCTCCCGTTCGAGCACATCTCTGGCGTCTTGGATGGGTTTCAATCGGTTTGCGCACTCGGTGGTTTCATTGGCGACAGCCGCATTGATCCACGGCGCACAGGCGCTTTCTGGTGGACTAAGACCGATCCGCTGGCGAAGAGCCATGTATCCCTCACTGTACGGCGGGTAGGACTTCTTTTGCAAGTCCTCGGAGGATGTAGTCAAGTAGCAATGGCCATTTCGACTGACCCAGGTGCTGCCGGTGCATGCGCCATCCCAGTAACAGAGCTGTGCGCACTCGCGTGCACTCGCCGTGTTCACAGGCGCGGGGGCTTGAGGATCCCACCAGGAGTCGCAGAAGTATTCAAATTGGATGCCATCAATTTCGCTGATGCCCTCCACTTGGCCGGAGCAACAAGCGTTGTATTCTCCTAGGCTGTTGGAAGCCAATAGGCAATTGGTAGGGCTGTCTGCTGCAGAAAGTGTCACCAAGGACAGGGAAGCAATCGTGTGTAATAGGTTTGACTTCATCCTGGGTGGGCTAAAGCCTGATCGTGCTTCACGTGGAAGAACTTTTCAGCTGGGTTTGTTGGATTAGCATCAAAAGGATCGATTGAGCATGTTATGTATAAGTACTGGCTGGAAGTTAATTTTCTCTACGCTGGATGTTGAAAGGTCATGACGTGTACCAGTTTCTTCATGAACTTCAATTGTTGCAAGTATCAATGTAACCGAGACCATACTCACCCTTGGCTTAACTAGTAGTTTGACGTTAGGTGGGTTACAGTGGTGCCACAGATCCAGAATTTCATGAGCTTTGAACTTTGGTTCGCTGAAACTAGCATCAAAACACAGACTGACTGGGACCGATGCAACAGTATGAGTCGAGGTGTCATTCTGTAAGCGCCCCGTTCCTCCCGGGTGGGTCTGAAGAGATTCCGCTTGCGGGATGTCACTCTGTCAACAACTTGAGGATGCCGGATGAGTGTATTAGTCACGACATTCCATACCTTATTTTTCTATTGGCGAGACCCAAGGACCGCTTAGAATACTATCATCCGCCGAGTCCGAGGGACCACTGCTGTTGGCAGGCGGCCCGACCATGCTTGGTCAATCATTCACAATTATGTAGAGTCCCTTGGATAACAGACGTTGCACTGACTGTGGGACTGTAATTGTGGAGACTGGGAGAACGACAGCAGTAAGCAGGTTGATTATAGCTGGAAATCTGTATAGTGTATCATCTTCCCTGCATGTCAGACCTTTTAGCACCGTCGTGTGAATTATCAAGCGTGCCTAAAAGGGTAACAAAGAAGCTGTATTTACTTTCATGCAACTGGTACACGAGAGACGCACAAGGATAGGATGATGGCAGCCGGAACCAAAGGCCATTCCGTGAATCTAGCATTGACTACAAACGAGCGCTCATCTTCTTCCCACCACCCGACACCCCATCCAGCTCCCCCATCAACTTCCTCCCCTCGGGATCATACACCGGCTCACAGACGACCGTCGCGCGGACCCTCTCGCCAAAATACTCAATCTCCACCGCCGCCCCCTCCGCCACCTCCCCGGGGAGCCAAGCATACGCCACCGGCCTGCCCACGCTATACCCCAACGCCGCAGTCGTGACATACCCCACCGGCTCGCTCCCCCCGGCCACATAAACCGGCTCCTTGCCCATCACCATCGACCGTTCCTCATCCATCATCAAACACCGCAGACGTCTCTCCACCCGTTGTCCCTGCCTCCGGTTCCGCCTCCGGCTTTCCCGCCGCCTCATCAACGCCGCCCGCCCCACGAAATCCCCCTGCTTCTCCCCATCCACCGCAAACCCCATCCCGGCTTCATCCGGGTCATGCTCGCTCGTCATGTCCACCCCGCACACCCGCATCCCCTTCTCCAGGCGCAGCGCGTTGAACGCCGCCCGGCCGGCGGGGATCAGCCCGTGCGGTGCGCCCGCGGCGAGGAGTGCGTCCCAGAGTCTGGCCCCGTGCGCGGCGCTGCTTTGGATCTTCCACCCCGACTCCCCGACGGGGGACTTGGCCGTGACGAGCACGGGAATGCTGGCGAGGGTGGCGGGTGTGGCGTGCATGTGCGGCAGGGTGAGCGGGTGGAAGGCGGCGGCGGCCGTGGGGTTGAGGGAGCGGATTACGTCTAGCGCGCGCGGGCCCCAGAGGCCGAGGGCGCAGGTGGCGTCAGTGATATCTTGGACGTGGACGTGTAATTGAATTGAGGGGGTCTGCGGGGAACTGGAGGTGTAGTGGCGGGCGGCGCGGGTCAGGTAGGCGAGGTCGGTGGCGGTGTTGGCGCCGATCTGGTAGGTGGTTCGATCGAGTCGCGTCACGAAGAGGTCGGTGCGGATCCCCGCGTCGGGGGTCAGACAAAGGGTGTGCAGCACGGTGCCGGGTGGCACGTCCATGTCGGAGGTGGTGAGTTGTTGGAGGAGACCGAGGGCCCCGGGCCCAAAGACGAGGAAGCGGTGGAAGGAAGTCAGGTCGTACAGGGCGACGGCGGTGCGGGTCTTCCAGGCCTCCACGGCGGAGATGGGCGAGGTGAAGCGCTGCGACCAGGGGTCGCCGGGGCGGGGCGGTTGCCATGCGGCGGGGAGGGCGTGGTGGAGCAGCGCGGCATTGGATTCGTACCAGAAGGGTCGTTCCCAGCCGCCCGTCTCCAGGAAGAAGGCGCCGAGTGATTTCTGTCGGGCGTAAAAGGGGCCGGTGCGGAGGTTGCGCGGTGACGTCCGCGGCTGCAGCGGGTGGAGGATGTCGTAGATCTCGACAAAGTTCTGCTGCGCTGTCTCGGAGACGTAGTCTCGCGTGAGCTGGACCGGTTCGAACCGCGCCAGCTCGCAGTCCAGCGCGTCGATGTCGGACCAGCCCTGCGTGATGAGCTGCGCGACTGCCCGCGCCACCCCCGCCGAGTGCGTCACCCAGACGGCCTCGGCCGCGTAGAATCCGTCGAGATGGGGGGCCTGTCCGATCAGAGGCCCCCCGTCGGGGGTGAAGGAGAAGATCCCGTTGAAGCCGTCCTCGATCTCCGCCCCCCGCAGCGCAGGCAGCAGACGCTGCGTCTCCGTCCACGCGGGCGCAAAGTCGTTGGCCGTGAACTCCAGCCGCGAGGGCATGTTCTTCTCGTCGATCGGCTGCGCGGACCTCCCCGCCGCCGCCGCCGCCGCCACCACCGCCGGCATGGGCTTGTGGCCGTAAAATCCGATCCCATACCGATCGCCGTGTTCCCGGTAGTAGAGGTCGTGGTCCTGGTGGCGCAGGATGGGCAGACGGGCGTTCCACCCGTTGATGCGGGTGTTGACCGTGCGATGGGCATGCTCCGCTACCGGGGTGGTGGTCGCATACTGATGCGCCAGCGGGAGCAGCGGGATCTCCACCCCGGCCAAGGCGCCCACCTCCACCCCCCAGAATCCCGCACACGCCACCACCACATCCGCCGCAATGAGCGCCGTCTCGTGGTTCTTGATGCGCACCCCCGTCACCTTCCGATTCTCCGCGTCCTTCTCGATGCCCGTGACCGTCGTGTGGGCCAAGTACCGCACCCCGCGCGCCCTCGTCCGCTCGATGAGTAACTCGGTCGCCCGCGCGGCCAACGCCAGCCCATCACTGGCCACAAACAAGCCCCCCAGCACCACCCCGTCGTCTTGATTGAGTAGGGGATACATCTCCCGACACTGCTGGGCATCCAGCAGCCGCGCCCCTTCCACCCCCCACGACCGTGCAAACCCATACCGTCGCTTGATCTCCTGCACCCGTTCCGGGGTGGTCGCGATCTCCAAGCCCCCGACTGGATTAAAGCAGCCCTGGCCATCGCGGCGGAGGGCCTGCAGCTTCTGGACTGTGTACTGCGCAAACCGCGTCATGGTCTTGGAGGGACTGGTTTGGAAGACCAGGCCGGGGGCGTGCGAGGTGGAGCCCCCGGCGCCGGGGAAGGTGAGGGGCCCTTGCTCGATGACCGTGATGGCGGAGGCCGGATGGCCCAGGGAGAGGAGTTCATCTGCGAGATTGGCACCCACGATGCCGGCGCCGATGATGATGATGGTTTGCGCTGTTGACGAGGGCATGGCTTGTGTGTGTGTGTGTGTGAGAGAGAGAGAGAAATTGTGACTGAATGTGACGAGGGGGTTGCATGGGAATAGAATAAAGGGTAAGGGGTCTTATTGGTGAGGCATAGTGAGTAAGTAGTAGTGCTACAGCTGTAGTGGGGGATGTTGCTGGGGATGAACAGAGTCGGATCCGTGGACCGTCTCCGAGCCGATGTTGCTCGTTATCGCTATCTTATCTACGACTCTTCTATCTACATAGAATACTATACTATACTGTAGTAGACACGGCAGCCAGCCGGAACCGAACCCCGCACCGCGCTTTGACCGTCAGCCGTGGCTCTGCATTCATCATCCATCGATGCTCGATTACATACAATATACTATACCCCTTTTGGGCATCCGTTCCAGATTTCCTCTTTGGGGGGTTTGAATAGGGCTGCACGAATATCAGGTCCTTGCATCTGCAATGGCTATTTTTAGCTACAGCTACAGCTACAATCCAAAAGACATCTGCTTTTTGCTTGATCGTCTCGGTACCTGTCAAGGCTGCATACAACCCGCCCGCAGATTCAGGGGATCTAAGGTCTTATTATCTAGTAACTTATACAGGCACGCTGCCGGCATTCCACTCCATATTGAAACAACCACTGAAAGGGGTCAGACACTACATTGACCTACATCCCGTGAGGTACCGTACGTCGCGATGCAGCCATCGCCAGGTCGCAAGGACCGTTCTTCAATGACCGGCGCTTAGTAAAGAAGCTTTACCTGGGAAACCTCCAGGTATAGTCGACTAAGCTCTGGTCTTACGGCTGTCGACGAATACAATACGAAAAACCTCACGCTCGTTGGTGAAGCCCCCCCCATCACGATGTCATACACAGTACAGGTCAATGAACCGAGTGTCATGGGCTTGCGTCCTTCGGTCGGAGTTACGTGATTCGGGAAAGAGGCTGGCAGTCCGGTCACCGATGGAAGCCTAAATATAGTCAATACATCTCTGGCATGGTTTGGTGCATTGGGATATGTGGGGAGGGGAGGTCGCATGGGAAACCGGAGTTCTGGTGTTTGTAATCAAGGCATTGCGTCGGGCTGCCAGATGGTGGGTGCGGTGGTGCGGTGGTGCGTTTGGTTCGGATCACATTCATTGTTGCTGTGGAGGGCAAAGCAGAATGTCGGGAAGGAGTGCTCGTGGTTGCGATGGGATGAATCTGGCCGAGATGACCACTACCACAAGAAGTGGAAAGAATTTCCATCAACGGAGATCAAGCATTCCAGTCGTATATCGTATGCGCGTGGATGATACCTTCAAGTGAGTTCTCATCGTACTATAAACCGGTTATAGATCCCCCGTGTTCCACCACGCAGACCCCTCGACCTCACCGACCGCGAGCGCATTCGGATACTCTATCTCCTCCTCCAGATTCGCACTCCCACCGCCGCCCAATTGCCCCCCGGCAGGCGCCAGGTCCGTCCACAGCCACGGGGTATTCAGCATCAGGCTGTCAACGGGCGCCACCACCGCATCGCGCAACGAGGTATTCCGCAGCGACTCCGCGGTCGCCGCCGTGGGGCTCGGACTCGGACTCGCATTCGGCGGGCGGCAGCAGAGCGACATCGCGGGCGCCGCCTGGCCCCCGTCGGTCGTGTTCACGGTGACCTCCGGGGAGGCGGTGACGATGATCTCCAGGTTGGAGACGGGGCAGGCGGCGGTGGCGGTGGAGGGTGGGCAGAGGGAGGAGTGGAGGAGGCTCCCGCCTGCAGGCTGGTGGTGGTGGTGGTTGTCGCTGCCGGTGACGTTGAATTGCAGGATGTCCCACATGAGGGGGATGTTGAGGTGGATTTGCGACGGCACCCAGTCGTCCAGGTCGACATTCTCGGTGCCTCCGGAGGCGATGCGGGTGAGGTCGTCGACTTTTTGTGTCTGCAGCCACTCCCTCTGAGGTTAGCACGGCTGGGGCAGGATGCGGGGGACAATGAAAAGAGGAATGTACTGTACCAAGATATCGCACGCGCGGGAGAACGAGGCAAAGGATTGCAGAAAGTCTCTGCATTTCGACAGGTCGGCGCGGGACTTGTGCTTGAGACGCGGATCGTCCGCACAGCAGTAGTAGAGCTGCACGCTGGCTGCGATGGCCGCAACATGGCCGAAGAACGGGTCGGTGAGACGGACCTGTTTCTCCGAGACCATGTCGATGAGTCGCACGATCCACGTGGCGTGCAGCAGGGCCAGCTCCGACGATCGCCGCCAGAAGCTGTTGGGGATGGCGAGATTGGGGTTATGCTGCGAGGCGATGATGTACAGAAACGGATGGTTGAGCACGGTGAGCATGGCATGGTACATGAATTGCAACTTCACCCAGGGGGCCCAGTACGCCCGGTTCGCGGCGATCTCGGCGGCGGTGCGTCGGTAGAACTGGACTCGCTCGTAGCGGTGGCAGAGCGGGGTGCTATTCTCGATTTCCGTCAGATTGGACAGCACGACCGAGTACATGGACTCGTGGCGCCACGGTTCGATCAGGCGGCTGTTGGCGCAGTCGGAGACGTAGGCACGGACCTGGCTCCAGACCCAGCCGAAGTGGATGGACATGCTCCAGATGCCCGTGTCATCGGGCGAGGAACAGCCGACTGTGTCTCTGGGGATGGGCGGGGGCGTGGAGGAGGGGTCTCGGTCCGATTCTCTGCGTCCGCTGCTGGACAGGTAGCGCGGTCGCCAGGTGGTGGTGGGGATGCTGAGGAGGCCGGACTGTCGGCCGTAAGCCTGCTCCAGTAACTGCAGGCTCCAGAAGAGTCGCTTCTTCCGCTCCGACTGTCGGTCCTCGGGCGTATATGCGGCCTCGGTGTCCAACATGGCTGCTCGACAGAGCTGGAGGCCGAGACCCAGGTAGAACCGTCCCTGCTGCCAGTGTCCATCTAGGGCTTGTCAGCCTTCCGCCCTAAAGACGCAAAACCCACCAACTGGGGAGTAGGGAGCCTGCCTATAAACGACGAGTATGCCAGCAAACACAAACTCTCAATCGTCGCCAGCTCGACCGACCCATTCGCAATGCGCAGCATGACCAGGCTTTTCGCATTATCCGCA
Organism: Aspergillus saccharolyticus JOP 1030-1; assembly: GCF_003184585.1. NCBI lineage: Eukaryota > Fungi > Ascomycota > Eurotiomycetes > Eurotiales > Aspergillaceae > Aspergillus > Aspergillus saccharolyticus. The sequence continues at coordinate 195,783 of NW_020290640.1, read as the reverse complement.
TACCGCTGCCCGTGCTCCGGATCCCGTGCGAACCGTAGTGTCAAGGCCAGAATGCTGCAGATCAGCTCTTCCGGGTGCGACTCGATATTCCCAAGCTCTGTGACATTCAAGCACCACACCGGCTGTCGATGGCAGCATTCCAGGTACAGATCGATGGCGTGGGCGACAAGCAGGGAAGAAGCCGGCGGGCTGCCGTCCTCCAGCCCAAGAACAGAGGGGAAAGCAGGATCCGAGCGATAGGCGCCGTCGCCGTGCGAGAGGGCGGTCGGCATCTCCGGCCCGTCTTCTCCTTGTCGCGGTCGCTCGGGCTGGGATGCCGTGGTCGGTGCTGACCGGGAGGATTCTTCAGCGCTGGTCGGCCGATAGGCGGCGGAGGCGTCGTGCGTAGCCCCCCGTAATATCTGGTTGACTTTCGCCTCAAGCTCCGCCAGGCGGTCTTTCTACAGAATTCTCAGTATGGGTCTATGGTGACGGGTGAGAGGGTAGATAGGTACATTAGGGCTACTCGTAGAGCCCCCAGCAGCGGCGTATGAGCACTGCTGCTTGAGCCGGAGGCAGCACGAGCAGACCGGTTTCTCGCCTGGACACCGTGTCTTTTTCCTCCTGCCGGCTGTTAGTTCTGCGGATACAGATTCATTGGCCCAACGCACAGCGTACTGACCGGCAGTTAGTGCAGGCGTGGTTGGAACGAAGCCGTCGACGGGTGCCCTCCTGCAGTGCCATGATCTGATCCGTATAGCTCGAGTATTGCTGAGCTGCGGTGAGAATCGAGGCAGTCCCTTCGAGGGGGTGATTTCATTAGATTCAAAGAAAGCTAAAAGTAGGTAAGAGTAATCTAATCAGGATGACGGTGATTGCGCATGGAGGGATTGGCCACCCGTCAAGTGGTGTTGAGTAGGGCTCCATGCGGGGTCGGGGTCAGATGACCTCTTTGGGAATAGTGTCAAGAACTAACCGTACTTTCGGACTACTTTCAGAATGCATCCTCTGGCGTAAAAATGCTATTGGAACAGTCTGGCCTAATCAAACAAAAGAATAAAAATAGCAAAACTTAGCTAGCTAATCATGCACAAAATGACGTAAGAAAGAACAATGAAATCTACCAAGCAACCGCCGCCGGTCGAGTCTTTCCCAGCGACGAGCAGCACTCGCCACCACTCGTATTACAGCTTAGACTCGAGCAAAAGTCCATATCCTTCGCGCTCACCGAGGCCTCCTTGGGCAAACTCTGTCGGGCGGGCCAGATCTCCTGTCCGGCTTTTTCTTCGCGTTCGGCGTGCTGCAGCACCAGCTCCCGCACCGTCTTCTGGAAGTACAGGGGGCCCTTTTCCTTCTCGGGGTGCAGCTCGCCGTTGACGAAGACCCCTGCGTTGAGGTTTTTCTGGGCCAGCGTGCACAGATACTTGTCCTCGGACATGACGCGTTTGTACATGGCGTTGACAGTGTTGAAGTCCTCGTCGGTCGCGTGCTTGTTGCGGTAGACCTCATACTTCATGATGGATCTGCCCGGAGCGAGGGGGACGAAACGTTGCATGAAGAAGAAGTTGGGTCTATCGTTCTGTGAGTTAGTGGCGGGCGGGCTTGCAGGAAAAGGGAATCGACTTGAGTAGACTTACGAGACATTCATCGACGCGTTGGGAAAGTAGTAGGTGCTGGCAATCTTCAGCCCCTTCTCAATCTGCTCCGGGGTGTTCTTCGCGTCGTGAATAATGCTGCCATCCTTGGTGTCGACCGAGTAGCTGTGGAGATCCGCAATGGAGGGGAGATCTGGGTGCGTCGTCAGACAGTGGTAGCACTCGTTGTAGTTGTCCGCCAGAATCTTCCAGTTGTACTCGCCCTCCATCTCCCAGGCATGGTCGAAGGAGTAGTCGTCCCAGTTGATGTCCTTCATGCGCGGCTGGCGGTCGATATCCTGGAAGTCGTCATTCCAGGCCACCTCCGGCTGCTCCTTGGCATCCATATTCACCCAGATAAAGCCATTGTGGTCCACATGCACGTGGATCGGCAGCAGCCCGTTCTTGCTCTTCTCAAACCCATCCAGGTCCTGGTACCCAGGGGCTTTGGCGAGCTTGCCGTTGAGTCCGTAGGACCAGCCGTGGTACTTGCAGGCGAAGATGCGGGCGGAGCCACCGTCCTCGGTAACCACGGGGAAGGCCCGGTGACGGCAAATGTTGTGAAAGGCATTAATCTGGCCCTGGCGGTCCTTGACGAGGATGAACTCGAATCCGCCGATTTCATATTTCAACCAGTCGCCGGGGTTGAGGAGACGGAGCCGGTGGGTGGTCAAGAGCCACTTGCGGGAGAAGATGGCGCGGCGCTCGAGCTCGAACATCTCCTGGGATGTGTACCAAGAGGCAGGGAGGGCTCTTGTCGCGTTTTTGGTCTCTTGGGGGGCCTTGGAGCTGCCCACCCCGAAGTAGTTCAGTAGTGAAGTCATTGTGTGGATGAAGTAAAGGAGACGATCCGAGCGACCGTAAAGCAGGTAATGGGTATCAAGGAAGTAGATTGCTCGGTGTTGAATTCACTCAGGTCTGTCTGCGGATACGAGCCCCTTCATATATCAGGGGCTATCTATCATTGGACTTACACTGGGGCATCTCGACCTCAACTCCGACCGTGACACACCACGGAGCCGTCGACGCCGCCAACGAGGGTGGTTGAGTTCACTGCACGGATCACGAGCCCTATCGTCTCCCACATCCCCGAGATAGACGATCGAGATAGACAAACAACTAGCGCTGTGTTTGGCTCCTTGAACTGGCTGAGGTCGGTATCGGAGTGCGCGAGCCGGGACACGGTTCCGCTCCCGATCCCTGCAGGCTGCTTGAAACCCCCCGCCCCAGTCTCAGGGAAAAGATAAGACGATACGATCAATGTGGAGACTGAGCTATGAACAAATGGGGAAAAGACAAACCGGAGCCAATGACGCTCTGTGAATGACATAGTTATTCCCATTTTAGAGGCGGTCTGGGGAGTCTCTCTCTCTCTGCACGAGCCATCCGCGCATCCATTCTAGGGCACAGCTTCCCAAAGCCCCCATTGCCCACGTGGGTCGTGGGTCTGAGTATGATGTATGAATCCTCCACACTCCGATGTTTTAGTTGTCTCTTATCTGTTTCATGCAGCCTTCTACCCAAATCAGTCCAATACATCCCCTGCACACAGACCCACGCTCTGTTCAACCAACGCCCCCCAAGCGACCAACCCTATTATTGTGCCTAGATCGGGTCAAGCCCGGGGATGTGACGCTCTTCTGCACGCATTATGCCAGGGTGTTTATCTCGGTGACTAGTACTGGATCACCAACCCCAACTCGGAAAAGATGCACCAGCTATAGTATTCGGTATTACTCGAGGTACGGCAGCCGGTGACGGCCACAGACCGGTTGGCCCGGAGCCGACCCCGCTTGCGATGCCCAGACGGAAGACGGTTCGCGAGCCGGGCGGGTGCGAGGATCCGCTCCCAGGAGTATATTATCTACACTCCATTCAGGAACCATAGCAACAAACAGCAATCAACAGCATCACAACACGCAATGGATAAATCCCAGCGCATTGTCATCGTCGGCGCCGGCGTCTTCGGCCTCTCAACCGCCCTCTCCCTCGCCCAGGACGGCTACCACTCCATCACTGTTCTCGACCGCTCTATGCCCCCGGTCCCCGACGGCAGCAGCAACGACATCTCGCGCGTCATCCGCTTCGACTACGGCGACAAGGTCTACGCCCAGCTCGGCAAGGAGGCTTTCGATCTCTGGAATACGGAGGAGTACGCGGCATCATTCCATCCAACGCCCTGTGTCTGGACGGCGGAGACAACATCCCGCCCTGGTGGTCACGGGACAGCCATAGTAGCCAAGGATAAGCTCAAGGGCGGATCGGACTTTATTCGCAAGAGCCAGGCAATTCTCGACGAGCTCCAGCTCAAGTGGCATCCCCTGCGCGATGTGGATGCATTGAAGGAAAGGTTCCCGGCGGTGCAGGGACGCCCGATCGGGGCCGGGTTTGAGGGCTTCTACAATGAGGCTGCGGGCTGGGCCGATGCGGGGGTTGCAATTGCAGGGCTGAGGGATCGGTGTATCGCTGCTGGGGTGGCCTTCGTGACGGGGCCGCACGGGCAGGTATCAGGCCTGGAGCATGGCGAGACCTCCACCTCCACCTCCACGACCCAGAAGAAGATCACCGCTCTTCGCACCGCAGACGGGGGCCGCATCACCGGCGACCGCTTCATCCTCGCCACCGGCGCCTGGACCGCGAGCCTCATCCCCTCCTGGAACCACATGGTCGCCACCGCCCAGATCGTCGGCTTCGTGCGACTCACTCCGGCCGAACTCGAGGCGCTGAAGGACCTCCCCATCATCTTCAACCTGTCCACCGGCTTCTTCAGCTTCCCGCCGCACCCCGACGCCGGGTATCTGAAAGTCGCGTGCCACAGCTTCGGGTACACGCTATCTTCTTCCTCGCCGAGCAGCAGCAGCAGCGGCGGTGGTGTCTCCTCGCCTCCTGCGCGGCCGATCCCGGCGCGCGCCAACTTCATTCCCCAGGAGGGCGAGCAGCGGCTACTGGCGGGGTTGAGGGAGATCCTGCCCGATCTTGCGGCCAGGGGGTTCGAGAAGACGTGTTTATGTTGGTACAACGAGACGCCCACGGGGGATTTCGTCTTTGATTATCATCCGGATTATGAGAATCTGTTTGTTGCGACGGGGGGCACGGGACAGTATGATTCCCCCGGGTCTATGTTTTTGGGCTAGATATACTAACACCACTGGGGATGTGTGTAGTGCATTCAAGTTCCTGCCTGTGATAGGCAAGTACATCGCCGGCGCATTCCAGCGCAAACTCTCCCCGGAGTTGACGGCGAAATGGAAGTTCCACACCGAGTATCGCGAGCAAGCGCGCGAGGACATCTTCACGGGCGACTCCAGTCGGAAGGGAGGAGACGGGAGTCGTGGCGGGCCAGCGCGGAGGGAGTTGACCGCGCAGGAACGCGATACACTGCTGTCGCTTACGGATGCCTTGGCCACGAGACAGGCTCGCATTTAGAAACTGTGTTTGGCTATTTGACTCCCTGCCTCCGAGTACCTCTTCCGTTCACTCTGAACGCAAGAGTTGGTCCTTCAGTCACGAAGACCCCCTCCTTCTTTCGACCGGGTCATCTTCTGTAGCATTTCGGCCAGAGATACTGGCAGTCCGCTGCAGGGTATTGGATGCTTGGGGAAGTATGGCATCAACGACTTCGGTTTGAGCCTTGGTCTTTCTATGTGTGGTCCATTTTTAAAGTCGATCGCGGTGTTTAGTGCTCGTAGACGGATGGTTGGTTGAATGATCAAGATTCCAGTAATTCGGTAGGTAGATGCATGCCGTTGGTTTATATATCTGGTCACGAGCATAGCCGGTAGCAGCACATCATCTGCGCAACAGAGCTGCCATCACAAAATAATTCTCAAGGCTTTACAGACATTATTCCGAACTTATCAACAGAACATAGACCATAAATCTAGCACCGAATATCGACACGGGTATCAACCATTGCTCCCAACCACTGTACAAAGCAATCAAAAATTTGATCATAAGCATTTTGAAACAGCGGTTTTTCAACAACTTGTCTCGATGGTGTAGTTGGTTATCACGTGGGTCTCATACCTCAGTATGACTCGGAAGATCACTTCTGGGCGATCCCAAGGCCGGGAGTTCGAACCTCCCTCGGGACATCCTTTTTTTGCATCCTGCATGTTAGTGCATGCAGATCAAGGGCCCTGTTTTTGTCTCTCTATCCCGTGCTTGCTAGTCTGGTCTCATTTTCACTAAATACGACAACCTCACTAACATTCTACACAATTGCATCTACACCTGCATCCTAGTCTCACCCCATCAACCACCCATACCGTCCTACCCTGTACTCAATACTCCCGGATGAATCCTTATCTCACCATGACGCATGAACCAGACCTAGTCTTTTTTTTACCTAAGTGTTCTAGTATATCCCATTACCAAAATATCCCAATCTATGAATCCATACACAAGGTATACTCCTTCCCACCACTAACCTACCATTCAACCACAACTGCTCGCTCAAGCCCACCCCCTCTTCTGCTTCCACTGCATAAACTTCGCCGCCACCGGAAACAACAGAATCGACACGGCGATCCACACAAACAAGACCCCAAAGTCGAGTCCGATGCGCGAGTGCGTGTCGAAGAGGATGGTGCGGAGGGCCTCGACAACTACCCGTAGTTCTCCCAGTTAGCAATGGTTCTCTTCCTCTTCCTACTAGGAATGCCTTCAAGACGAAGGACATCATCCGAAGGGGTTCGACTCTAGGAGCATTCAAGGGGGGGGGGACTTCGGGGGGGAAACTCACTCCGATGCAACGGCCACACATACCCCCACCGGAAAAACCGCGGGGCGAGATCAATCGCATAAAACCCCGTGGCGACGTTGGTGATCACCCAGAAGATCAGAAACAGGGCGCTCCACGGCAGCCCGATGATCATCGCCATGTTCTCGCACGGGAAGCCCAGGGCGCACATCCCCACCCAGTTCAGCATCCAGTAGACGACGAACGAGCCGTGGCCGTAGGCGTTGGGGTTGGTGGCGGGTTCGACGGGGGAGGCGGGCGGGTTGGCGAAGGGGATCTGGAAGGCGAGGGAGACGAGGCTGTAGAACAAGGAGAGGAAGAAGTAGGTCCCGATGTTCGAGAGGATGCGCCAGAGGAGCCAGTGCGGGATCTTCAGGGAGGGGCTGTTCGGGGTTTTGAGGAACCGCAGGTGCACCGGCATCATGAACGGGGTGTTGAAGAAGGCCAGGATGATCAGGTAAATCAGTCCGATGCTGGTGGCCGGGGAGATCACGGCTGGGCCGAAGAAGCGCAGGTCGATCTGCGTGATGCCGATGGCGGGGTTGAGGGCCTGCGGAGGGATTTGCGTGAAGTTGGTGGTGGTGGTGGTGGTGGTGAGGTTCTGGATCCAGCGCGGCCCAAAGTAGCTGCGCACGGATTGTTCGAGCGTCCAGAACTCCGGGAGGATGTAGTTGTAGTACGTGGCTTCGTCGCGGGCGCTGATGATGACGAACTCGGCGGCCCCGTACGGGTCGTAGGAGGTGTTGCCGCTGGTGACGGCGTTCTGGAGCAGGGCCGTCGCATTGGCGTTGATGATGATGGCGGCGTAGGCGTGTTCGTCGTAGATGCCCTGGCGCACCGCCCATGGGTCATAATTGAAGTCCGCGGGCGATTTGATCGTGTATCCCAATGCCTCGGGGTTGGTTTGGAGGGTCTCCTCGACGACCTGGGTGATGGCCGGGCCCACGACGGGGGTGGTGTTGCGATAGGGCTCGACCTGGCCGTCGAAATCCACCACCCAGACAGTCAGGTTATGGAATCGCGTCTCGAGCTTGTACTGCACGGCCCAGAACAACGACAGAATTGCCAGAATGAAGGTGCAGAGGATCAAAACTGGGAATTGGTCAGTCGTGCTCTCCTTTTGTGTACAACGGAGGAATGGGACTCACCTGTCTTGGCCCAGTGGAGGAAGACATGACGTCGGACCTGTGATAGGGCAGGACTGAAGAATGAGACGCCGGCGGGTGGCGCTGCAGGCGTGACCCCTGCCTCGGCCTTGTCAATGGATGGCTCCGTGCTGCCCATGTTGGAGAGTTGAAGGAGAAGAGAGATAGTGGGACAGAGGTAGGTGAGAGAGGCACACGAGTGACTAAGGGGCAGATCTTCACTACTCCCCAGGTAAGTATGTAGCTTTTAAGGCAGGCGAACAGGCGGGTTTAACCTACTATGCCCGGATGGCAGACACCGCGGCGTGATTCGGCAAATTAGCCTGAAACAGTAAGCAAATTCTTATCTCCGATCCAGATCTCACTCGGGGCTTCTGAATGGCTGGTATTTCGGGCTCACTCGGGGCCCGAGAGGCGCGAAGCACGGCTTACACTACACAGTCACTCTGTGCAATTAATAATTAACTGTAGCTGACTACCCTAGTAGTAGTGAGTTAACTTAGAGCAAAGATCCCAGGCTTACGCGATACAGAATGTGCCGTGTTTCCGGCTTGCAGAAAAGTTGCTTACTATATATCCCACTGAGCCCCTTGCACATCGCTCGGTATCTTATCTGATGCTGCCCCTATCGATACTAAAAACACCATGCCTGGCACGGAGACCACGGAGATCGAGGCTACTCCTCATGATGTGGGTCTTGGCCTGACCGGCTTGCCCTACAAATAAACCAGCAACGCTTCAGACGCTTGCACGGTCAAGGTCGCTTGTTCGTTCTCAATCTCCGTGGTCTCCGTCTCCTGCGGGCCCTGCAAAGCACACGTCCCATTGGCAAATGTCTGTCCCCCAATCGTGATGGTTCCCGCCCCCACTGTTGTTGTAGCCGCATCGCCGGTCAGACGCGTGGCGGAGACAGTGCCAGTCGAGGCTAGACCAGTGAGGGTGATGTTGACGCTGCTCCGCGTGCCTGAGGTATAATACTCCGAGTTGTACAGCAGCACGCGCGTGGCCGCACCGCTGCTGTTGTAGAGGGCATACGCAGCCACGCGGGTGTCGCCACTGTCCAGCTGCGCCACCTGTGACGCCCCCCCGAGCGCCAGCGCCGCCGCATAAGCGCCATAAAAGGGGGCGTTCACCGTTGCATCCCACCAGCAATACGGACCTGAAGTGTCAGTCTGATCCACAACTCAATTGCGCGGGGAACTCACAGTTGCCAATTGTTCCCTGGTGGAAGTACAATTGCTACATCGGTCAGTATGTGCCTACTAGTAGTGTTTCCAACGGCACCCACCTTGATCCCCAAGATGACGGCCTGCATCGCATAGTCGAGAATCCACAGCCCAGCACCAAAGGTAGGACTAATTCCACCGCCCCCGCCGGTCGCTATGCCAGTGAGCCTTGGAAACCCTCACGAATGGTTGTAAACGCACCCGAATTCGTCTCGCCCATCACAAACTCCTTGTCGAGATCATGCGCCGCCTCCACCTGCGCCTGGAACTCCGTCACCCCCGCGATAATGGCCTCGTGGCTCATCAGCCCGTCCAGGTCGGCGGTCGAGGCCGAATACGGGTAGTAGTGGTGGCAGAAGGAACGCACGTATTGCGTGGCGTTCGTGTCTTCTTCCGCCCCCACGAGGTTGGTCACTTCGTAAGACCCCAGCCCGAAGAAGACCCCGGCCTGGATGATGGAAGTGGTGTCCAGGGCTTGTCCCACGGCAGCCTGCCATTCGACCTGCGATGCGGCGTCGGTGGTGGCGGTCCAGGATTGGCCGTCGGCGATGGGGTCGCTGGAGGTGAAGACTGTCGCGTTTAGATTGTGGTTGGTGGAGTTGATGCAGGGGCTTACAGTTGGGCTCATTGCCAAGTTCGATGGCGTAGAGGTTCTCGATCGTGGAGGTGGCGACTTTGGCGGCGGCGATGGTGTTGGTGATGTTGTCGAGGCGTCGGTTGAAGCCTGTCTGGATGAGTATCATTCTGCTAGTGGGAGTAGTGGCATACCGATGGTGACCGATCCGCCGTAGCTGGCGGCGATCTCCATGAACGAGTCGCCGAAGGTGAGGGTCTCCGGGGCGTCGTCCGACGAGGCGACAGTGTAGGACACTGCGGTCGACAGGGAGGCATCGTACGTCGCGCGGTCCCTGCGGGTCAGTATGAGGAAGAAGAATCCGATGGAAGACTTACTGTGTAGTGCCTCCGATTCGAATGGGGGGACTGATTCCGTATGCATCGCCCAGTACACCCAGACAACCGTCCGTCAGAGGCAGCTGCTCGAAATACTCGGGGAAGGCAAAGAACTCGAATCTGCGCTGCGAGATTAGGGTCGTTCGGAGATAGAAAAAGAGCGACTTACGACAAGCCCACTGGAGCAGCATCAATCTGCGCACTCGCGTTGGCAGGCACCGCGGCAGGGATCTCGAAGCTCAAGCCAGTGACCACACCAGCCAGTACTGCACCCACCCCTAGTTTTGCGATCATCATGAAAATAGATGGTAAATGGAGTACTTGTCACTGAGCCCAAGATGTACCTCACTCGGTTATTTATCTGTGGGTGACCAGCCAGTGCTCTCGGGTAAATTGTATGCAGTGCATCGGAGAATTGCGAAGATCGACGTGCGGGGGTGCGGGGAATGGAAGAACTTGCCTGCAGAGCAGCACAAGACACCAGCCTCGAGTTGTTCCACCAAACATGCTTGTTTTATTTTTTGCTGGGACGGTGCAGATGAAAAGAACCTCTCAATCAGATCGCTGGCAAATACATTCTCAGGCGTGCGCTACCGAAGTCGTTCCTCCCCTCTACTACACGAGGACGGGTTAGGGCTCAACTCATCAACCCCCCCAAACACTACCTCACCATCACCACCTCACCCCCCTCAAGAGCATCAAAAACAATCACCATGAGCACTCTCACTCCTCACATCTCCATCCTCACCCTCGACCCCAACACCACCCACCGTCTCAACGCCTGCGCCTACCAACAATCCGCCCTCACCACCCTGGCCAACACCCAGTACGCCGCCTTCTACACCCCCACCGCCGACCCGTCCACACGCTGGGTGACGCTTGCCCGCCGGACCTTGCAGTCTTCGCAATGGCACCATCTCACCTTCACCGACTACCCCCAACGCACCGACGACGGCCACAACACCATCTCCATTGGGATCTGTGCCGGGGACGGCACCATCCACGTGGCCTTTGACCATCACTGCGACGAGCTGCACTACCGCATCTCGCGCGCGGGACTCGCCTACGACGCCCGCGCCGCAAGCTGGACGGCCGCCAGTTTTGGGGGAGTGCAATCCCATCTCCCGGGATGGGTCGCCTTAATAGACGTGACGTATCCGCGGTTCGTGTCCGCGGGGAGGAAATTGTTGTTCGAGTGTAGGATTGGCCGGTATGTCTACCCCCATCTGGCAATAAAGGGCATGGCACTGAACGGAAATAGAGCAGGCGCCGGGTCGGAGGCGCTGTATCTCTACACCCCCAGTGCTGCCACTGCCACCACCACCCCCCCAGACCACGAACCCCCCGAACAGCGAGGCCCCTCCCACGCGGACATAGGAACATACACCCCCCACACCACCCCCCAATCCCTCTACCTCCATGGCGACCACTGCAACCCCTACCCCAACGGTCTCTCATTCCACGCCCCCACCAACACCCTGCATCTCACCTGGACGAACCGCCACTTCGTCGCCTACGACGGCGCCACCGACGCAGCGTCCACCGCACATAAAGCGCAGGCAGGCCCCAACGGCCCGGAGAATAACGAGGGGTTGTACTATATCTCGGCTGTTCTAGCAGAGGAACCTGATGGACGAACGGTGGGGATAGAATGGAAGGACTTGCAGGGAGAAAGTCTCATGTCTGCCTCCTTCGCCCAAATCACCCCGATCGGGGAGGTAAACGGCGCAGGATTAGACTCGCAGGACCCCCGTCTCCGCGTCAGAGATATCCCTCGCGGCAGCGGCATCATGAACCAGGAAGGGCAGTTCGTGGATCCCCGCGGCGGGGTGCATGTTTTGAACCGCGAGAACACGCGCGGACGCGAGGCGTGGGTTTATTACTCGTTCGGTCCCACAGGCTGGGAGAGTTGGCCCGTCGAGGGGGTCAGTCCTACCGAGACGGGGCGGAGGGGGAAGGTTGTGTGGTGTGCCGGGGTGGTGTGGTTGGTGTTGCCGGAGAATGAGAGGGAGGAGATGGTGCTAGGGCGGTGGGTGGACCAGAAGTTTGTGGTCGTCTGGAGGGGGGCGGGCGTCACTGGGGAGCCCTTGGTCGATGAGGTTGCGTTACTGCAGGACGTTTTATCATTTCTGGCGCTTAGGGTTGTCGGGGATGGGAGGGAGGTTGTCGTGCTTGATTTTGATCTCACCCGGTGGTCAGCCCTACCTTGATACCAACTTATCGAAAACGCCCCGGGGGAGAACCCCCGGACCCCCCTTTTTTTCAGCTTCCTGGGCACCTGAGTCCTAAGCAAAGCATACTGTAAGAAGATTCCCGGGGGAGAACCCCCGGACCCCCCTTCTTTTTCAGCTTCCTGGTGCACCGCAACCCTAAGCAGAGGATAAGAGACTCCCCGGGAGAGCCAGCGAACGCTTCCTGCCCAGGGACATAGAATGACGTCTATCAGGGAGCTGAAAGAAAGGGGGGTCCGGGGGTTCTCCCCCGGGAATCCTCTTACAATATGCTTTGCTTAGGCCTGAGGTGCCCAGGAAGCTGAAAGAGAAGGGGGGTCCGGGGGTTCTCCCCCGGGACGCCTTTTGGTGCATCTCAACACTACCAAGACCATCCAATACAATCACACAATATCAATGGAATCATCTGTACATGCAGACGACCAAAGCCTGCAGCGCAGTACACGACTTTTTCCACCAACAGCAGCCGGTCAATTTATCCTCGGCCGCAATTCAGCCGACGGCCCATGCGACGACTCCTGCATGCCAACCCCGCATTCCCCAGCTTATATCCCCGGACCAAGCAAGCTTATTGCGGAGCAGCGTCTTGATTCACTTCCCAGACAACATGGCATCCACAAACAAAGACGTCCGGCGAGGGCTGGAAGACACCGCCGTCGCCGGCAACAAGGAGGGCCCGTGGTGGCGCGACACCGGGCTGCGCAAGCTGAACCTGCTGCTGTTCTTCCTGATGTTCAGCGAGTTCACCCAGGGCTACGATGCCTCGCTGATCAACAACGTGCAGCAGCTGGACGTCTGGCAGACGGGTGAGTCTCCCGCGCTGGGTGTGAATTACGCTGACCACGTACGTAGACTTCCACCATCCCCACGGCAGTCTCCTGGGCGCCATGAGCGCCATGTACTGGATGGGTGAGTCCCCCCCCCGGTGCTCTCACTCGACACAGCTAAGCAGTCAGGCAACATCGTCGGCGTCGTCTTCATCTCGTTCATCTCGGACCGTCTGGGCCGTCGCTACTGTCTCTTCTTCGGCGCGATCCTGTGTCTGGCCGGCACAGGCATGGCCACCGGCGCCTCCAGCAGCGGCCTCTTCCTCGCGGCGCGGCTGCTGCTGGGCATGGGCGGCGTCGTCGTGGCCGCCGTCGGGCCCGTGTGGATGGGCGAGTTGGCCTATCCCGACCACCGCGCCACCGCCACCGCCATGTCCAACACGACGTACAGCGCGGGCTCCATCATCGCCGCCTGGATCACCTTCGGTTCCTTCCGCATCGCCAATGCATGGTGCGCTCCCCGCTGCTGATGTTGGTGTTGCTGGTTGCTGACTGAACACCAGGGCATGGCGCATCCCGACGGTCTTCCAGGCCCTCCCCTCCGTCATCCAGCTCATCGGCGCCTTCATCCTCCCCGAGTAGGCCCAGCTCCACTATCCTGCACCAGCCTACAAGCACTAATTGTTGCAGATCCCCCCGCTGGCTCGTCAGCCGGGGTCATGACGCCGCCGCCCTGGCCATCCTCGCCAAGTACCACGGCAACGGCGACGCCAACGACGCCCTCGTGCAGCACGAGTTCCGCGAGATGAAGGAGACCATCGAGCTCGAGATCGCCGCCAACAAGACCTCTTGGAAAGAGCTCTTCAACACCCGCGGCAACCGTTGGCGTTCCTTCATCATGATCTGGTGTGGTCAGTGCCCCCCCCACCCCCGCGTGTACATTGTTTAAAAGCGTCCCGGGGGAGAACCCCCGGACCCCCCTTTCTTTCAGCTTCCTGGCGCACCGCAACCCTAAGCAAAGCATAAGAAGATTCCCGGGGGAGAACCCCCGGACCCCCCTTTTCTTTCAGCTTCCTGGTGCACCTCAGCCCTGTATACACTGTGTAAAGGCGTCCCGGGGGAGAACCCCCGGACCCCC